>NC_038244.2:19367223-19369521 GCF_000004515.6 Glycine max
CGTTTAGTCTGTAATGATCCAATGACAAGAGGAAGAAAAGGGAAGAGATGAAGAATGTGATGAAGGATTGAAGGAGAGGGAAGGGAGGGTTGTTGGGGTTTTATAAAATGTGAGGATGGTGGGGGATAGTTAAAGGGGAAGTTGTAACGTGGGGGGGGGAGAGGTTCGGGGGAATCTGCCATACAAGCTCTTATGAGAGGCATTACTTTAGGCAAACCAAACCACGAGGGGTGAATATATGACATAGACTTCTAAATTGACCATTTGACAAGGTCTTAAAGCTAATAATTGTTATTATTCACATGTTGAGTATTGGAGTTAGAATTATGAGGCTTCAATTAGGAGGGAATCAAGGAAGCTTAGTAGGGGATTTGTTGGGTGGGATATTGTGCCGTGTTGGAGTCATCAACCATTTTTTCTTACATGGAACTTCCCCCACTTCCACTTTGTTGTAATAATAATATGCTTCTCTTCTCTTCCCAAGGTTTTTTTTAGGTAGGAGCTGATGAGAAGGAAGGTAAAAAATTTAAGAAAAGGACCAATAATTGGTCTAGTCTTTTTAGCATTATGGAATCTCAATCTCTTTCTCTTTCTAGCTGTATGTGTGTGAGAGAGAGTAAACGGTTAGGGGGTAGAAAAAGCACACGAGGCACTTTATATGCATTACAAAGTTTGCACTGAACATAAAGTAAGTTTGTTCTAGGATTGGCTTGCATGGTGTTGAAAGTTGTTACTAATAAAATAAGAGAGGGTGTGATCATGTGAGATTTTTGGGTGGGGTTTTGATGACATTAACTGAGATCTGTTCTATTTTTTTATTCTTATATTTCTGTCCAACTTCCAATTTATGTTCTTTCCAGGTAAACTGAGTTGCATATGTTATCATCAGTGGTCCTTAGGATATATTAACTGCCAATTCATGAGAATAGTGGAAGATATCTCTTGAACTCTACTCAAATTCTTCCACTTTATTCTTTATTGGCTACCCCATCAAGAATTGGCAGTTACAATTTGCTGCCTTTCTAGGCTAACTTACTTTTCCAGTTACAATTTTCTCTTGGATATATGATGATCTCATCTCTCAAAAGCAATATCAACTTATTGGAAGATTCCATATTAAAATCACAAGACAAATAAAACAATTATATTTTTTTTGAAAAGGAGAGAGTATTTCAAGGGTAAAAGTAAATTGAACAAATGAAGAGGAAAATAAAGAAAGGTTAAAATTTTGATTCCCCAAAAAGACATAATTTTGCACTATCTATTAGATATCTTATAACTAGATGACCCTTTATTTGGGAAGCATCCTATGGACTACCACCTACACACCCACTTTAGTTAATGAATCAATTAATCTTTCACTTCATTTCATAATTCTTGTGGCTGTCTAGTTGATGCAAGAAACACATAGGTTTAGTGATGAGCTAGCTCCTCGATGGCTCAAAAGTGTCTATGCTTTATGTAAGGTATTATATGGTTGATGGAAATAATATCATTGATTTCCCATAGCACTGTATTCTTCTCACAGGTTTCAAGAAATCTGCTATTAGTCTATTACATTTTTAACCTTTTATAGGCATAGGTCCTTTTTGATGCTCTAGTAAACTTTATTGCTAATAACTATTTGTTAAGGTTTATGAAATTTTTTTGCAACCAAGTAACACTTCATCATGGGAGGAATGTTAATGCCGGTCTATATATAAGTTGTTTGTTGAATTTCTTGACTCTGTTATTCTGTATCTGACTCAATCATTGCTCATGAGACACCATTTCTTTTTTCATTTCTTGATTTTCAACGATCATATTTGGGTGTAATTGGTATAGAAGAACGTAGTAATAACTAATTTTAGATTACAATTACAGACGTGGGTCATCCTGTAACCCTTTCTGGCATGTCACATTCTTTTCCTTTTTTAGATTTTAATTTTGCATTTTGAATGACCACATTATCTAAGTCTAAAAATTCAGTAAAAATGCTATATAGTTTTTTGATCAAGCTGAATAAATTCATTTTTTATAATGCTACATACCTCTATAACATGGTTTTTATTAATCACAATAATTTATAAAAAACTAAAATAAAATTTAGTCATAAATCATGATATATATGACTTTTAAGTAATTTTTGTTGAAATAAATAAATTTATCATACATATTGATTTTTATGGATGACAGTGTAAAAAAATAAGAAAAAAATTCTTTAGCAGTTATAATTGTTTTTTTTTTCTATATATATTCACCTTGTGTTCTTACTTTAAAAAAAAAGACAAAAACGAACTTTTACAACTCATAAACTTC
>NC_038244.2:19669621-19819504 GCF_000004515.6 Glycine max
TTTATGAATCATTGAATTGGAATAGGATATGTGAACCTAAAGGTAGATATGGTGGACAAAGAAAACTACATGTATCTATACACAACAAATGAAGGGAATGTATTGTTGGACACATTGGAGAAGGTGTGTTATGAGTACAAATTGGTGGCAAGCCCTGTTGGAGGACATATCATCAAGTCCATAGTAAAATACTACACTAAAGGAGATGCACAACTCCTAGAAGAGTTTTTGAATGATAACTAAAATCTATATAATAAAGATAGGATTCAAAGTTAGGGCTTAAAGAACAATAAAGGTAGAATAAAAATAAGATTTTAGATAGGGTTAAAGAACATTAATGATAAGATAAAAATAAGACTAACAAATATGAGGTGTAAGATGCCTGGAAAGGGAAATGGGTTAGTGTACTCCTTTAAGGAAACATGGTATAATAGGTAATTAGAATGTAAAAAAGGAGATTGAAGTGTACTTAGCAAAAGTGTGGAATGTAAGTAGTTGTTATTTATATATGAATCAACTGCTTTTGAGCCTCACAAGGTTTTTTTTTCATATGTAAAGTGAACCTCTAATATATGAGTATTCATGAGGTGACCCGCGAACCCAACCCAACCCAAACAGATTGTTTGAGTTTTTTAAGTGTTTGGGCTAAACCTAACCCAATTCAATTAAACCTAGTACTAAATGGGTTGGGTAACAAGTTTTGGATTTTAGATCCATGACCCAACCTAACCCAAACATATATATTATTTTAATAATAAATAATAATAATAAGTAATCTTTCAAGACAATTGTTAAAGAACATATAGTACTAAATGATTTTCGTTATACCACAAGTCCTAAGCCTTTAATTTGTTACTATACCAATCAAAAAAATTGACTAAATATACTTCATAAAGGTTATATTCTAGTGTTTTGGTTGTATTCACATTTGTTTTGATTGTATAACAGTAATAACCCTCTAAGATAGATTTTGGATTATATCTTTGTTTGATTAAGATTTTGGATTATTTAAAGGTTTTCTAAATGGTAGATATTAATTGGGATTTTGGATTATATCTCATTTTATTAATTGAGTGTACTCTGTTGTTGATATTTTTCCCTGGTATTGCACAAGTTGTTTTAGACAAATGGCAAATAGAAGTTGTACTGAAAGTGTCAATGCCTCAAGTCCTCTGCCACCCCCTTACTCCTTCTCGATGTCCTACTGAACCTGCACGTTGAAGCTCCACCACTATCAGAGAATAAGTGTTAGATGTTCTTACACAACAAGGGCTAGAAGTTTCATCTTCACAAGAAAAGGTGCTAAAAAGAAAACCTACTAGAACTCCTTCCCGTGTTTGGGTTTATTTTGATAGGGTAAATGATGATGCTTTTTGCAAGTATTGCCACAAATCATATAAGACTAATAGTTCTAAACATGGAACCACTAATTTGACAAAGCATGTGAGAGACTGTCAGAAAAGGAAACAAGAGATTATTGCTCTTGGAAAGGGATTTAAGGGTGACACTAATGTTGTCACTATGAAACTTTTTAAATTCAATCAAGACTGCACTCATATAACACTTGCAAAGATAATAATTATGAATGAACTTTCTTTTCAATTTGTTGAAAATGAAAGGTTTAAGAATTTTATTCAAATCTTTAATTATAGATGAACTTCCTTTTAATTTTAGTACAATTTATTTAAATTTAAATTTTGTAAAATAAAATTATTTTTTAATTGTTGTGATTCAATTGACCCAACTCATTCATGATCGGACAGGTTGATTTGGAGTGGGTAGAAAATTTTCCTAATCCAACTCCAAATTTTTTTCATTGGGTTGGATGATGGATTTAATCAAACCCGACTCAATCCAACCGTGTAAATCCTTACTCTAAGATTTGTTTGATGAAAAATGTATAAAAGTGGTTTTTCATGATAATGAAGATAAACAGGTGTTAGCTATGAGGATTAAAATTTTAAAATCATTAGGAATCAGAGTTATTAAATAAATATTAAAATAGTTTACCTATCAATTAAAACTAATTGATCATGGACGGTCCAAACTAAGTCAGGTAAATCACCGCGTAACAACCCTCATGAGGCCATCATGGCAAATCAGTTGAGTTTACAAAACTTAAGTCAGGCCAATGATTTCTCATTGTCAAAGTTATTGCTTTCAATTTTCTAGTTTTTTTATTCTGGTTGACTTTTTTTATGCCACCGTCATATTAATGTAGAATAATTCATCAATTTTATTGAGTTGATGACAAATATTTATTGAAAATTCTAACTAATAATTTTAACTGAATCTTCTTTAACTTCCTATTATATTTTTTTAATCTATTAGACTTGTATTCAATATTTATATAAAAGATTTCAAATCTAATTTCACTCAATGACATGACATGTTGATTTTTTTTTCCTGTTGACTAATTCTCATTAATTTAATTAACCTTGGATTTTTTTTTTTCGTTTTCACATTTCCTAAAAATAATGGAAGCAACAGTCAAACGGAAGAAGACATTGAATTTCCATGAGCATGGTCTGACTATATCAATACTAATAAATAATAAATTTGATATGATAAGGAGCTTATATATATGATCATCATTCGCTCTCTTTTTCCCTTAATTAACTTTTCCTACAATCTCAGAGTGGCAATAAGTCATTCACGTACTGCAAAGATGCCTGCTTATGGGGTAAACATGAATGAGATGAATCTAAATTGTGTCCTTATGATCATATTGATGATTATATTACCCATCCTAGGGTTGCTTTTGTGGCTAGAAAATAAGTTATCCAATAATTTCTGTGAGAGCAATCATTACTCCAAATGGAAGGAACTAGTTCAGATCAATGATGAAATAAACAGCCTACTCTTTGGACAAGATGGGAACACTAGTAGTGCACACTGTGCTTGCTCCTTCTGTGGCCGATTAAGCGACATAGTCACAAGATGTTCATGCTGCAACACTGCTATATATTGGTAATACTATAAAGCTTCTAATATTCATTCACCCCTTTAATTCTCCCTTTTGTTGTTCAATTCTATGCATATACATATAATATTGAGAACACAACAATAGCCTTCACCAACATGTTCTCTAACTGATTGAAAGAAAACTAAATTTAGATTTTCTTAAGATCCACAGGTTAAGTCTTATAGATAAAAAAATGTGCATAATTACAAAAAAAAAAAAAGACTGCATTATAAATGGTCAATCAAGTAAACCTTTACATTAACATGGTGATAAAAAAAATAAAACAAAAACCCTTTTGGAAAATTAAATATTTTCTTTTGCAGCGAACAAGAAAGAAAATATCCATGGGATTGTTAACTCAACTCCCATATGGTGTACCATTACACTCTTTTACTTAATTTATATATATATATATATATATATATATACACGTAGCTCATAAATATTCTCTTAAAATTAAAGGAGACAACAAGGTTATCTCAATTTAATCATATAAAAAAATTCTCTTTGTGTGTATACATGCATGTCTGTTAATTTTTATTTTTCTTTGGTGCCGCATTCTCAACACCTTTTTAGATTATTTTTTTTTTTCGATTTCTCTTTTTTGATCAAAGCTAGAGTTATTGTTTTTTCTATCAAATAGATTGTTTCGAAGTTAATTTCAATTTGGCGATAGAGTTTGATGGGTTTCCTTTGTTGATTTTATCAGTTCAAATGCATGCCATGTTATGCACTGGAGGTTTTGCCATAAATATGAATGTGTCGAGATAGAAATGTCAGAAGATCTGCTGGAATCACCTTCTCATAGAACCCATTGCCTTCTCATGGAGCCTGAAAACGTAATGTTACTAATATTTTGACGCTTCAGTGCCTTAATTTGTTTCATCATGTTGACAGATTCAAGTTGACATTAATTTTCACTTCATCGTCATCAAAACACTAGTTAGAAGGGCCACATGCCAAAACAAATAGTCATATTGTTTGGGTTCTAAATAAAATATTACAACTAAGTTTTTAATTGTGAATCATATGCAACCTACCAAAAAAATATTGAGAGGGAATGTTTGGTTGAATAGAAAATTATAGATAATTAATATGCCAGACTTTTCTTAGTCTAGTTAAGTTATAATTGAAAATTTAATATTAATTAATTAATTGGACAGGATAAGTACTCATTCAATCAACTTGATGAGCAGAAAATATATGAGGGAGATGCTTACTACATTGAAGGAGGAGAAGAGCAAAATAGTGTTGAGTTGAGTGATGAAACAGCAATGCCTCGACATGGCAATATTAACGGTATCAATGGCTGTGTTGTGTGTGGTAATCCAAGCTGTAAAGCATGCTCAAGGTGCATAGTTATAAAATCTTGGTAAGTCTCGTAACCAAATTAAGTCAACCTAACTAAACATGTCAATGCTTACTTTCTTGTTTTCATGATTTTTTTTAAGCTAATTGTTTTATTCCTCCATGACTTAATTAATTAATGTTATATATATATATATATATATATATATATATATATATATATATATATATATATATATATATATATATATATATATATATATATATAATATTGATTCCAATGTTATTTAACAAATGTTTCAACAGAAAGTCTTCGGACTTGTAACACGTCTTAATACTAGTAGTAGTCAGTTTTTGTTTTCTTTTGAGAGAACTGGTAGTAGTTAGTTAGGATGTTGACAAGTGTGAATATAAGAAAACCGTTTAAAGACATATACTTTTTTTTTTACTTTTATAAAAATGATAGTATTTGATTGAATTATTGCACTTTTTCTTAACTTAGTGTAAAAGGCTAAAGTTAAAAAACGTAATGCTTTATAAATATATTTTTTAAAAAATTAATAAAAACCTAAAGCAACAAATGAGAAAAAAAGTGGAAGGCGGGGGGTTTCGGTTAGAATTTCACAATGCTACTGTAATTTTGTACACATCCAATTAATTATTTTAAAGTATAACTATATATACTTAAATGAATTTCTCCATAAATATTTATTTGAGAAAAAAAAAGTAGTTGAACTTCGTTTATAAGTCACCGCTAAGAAAGCTTCCATAAACGTTAATGTTAGTTTATTGAAAAAACTTAATTCATTATATATATTTTTTTCGTATAAGTATTTTTGGACAAACTTAATCTATTATATTATTTTAATTTAAATTTTTAAAGATTAAAATGTTTATAAATTCAAATTAAAATCTAATACATTCATTTAATCTTTAAAAAATTCAACAAACAAAAAATAAATCTATAAAGATCATTCCATTATTAGTCACTTCCTAGACTATCTCACATAAATCATCACTATCATTGTTATTGTTGTTGCTACCTCCATAATTATCATCGTCATCATCACTGTCGTCGACCGCTGTCACTATCACCTCTTTGTCATCATGATCATCGTTATTATCTGTATCATCATCATTATCATGACCACTACTATAGGCACCGTCATATTGTTACTCCAACCATTATTGACTACCATATCTTTGTTGCCTTGACTATTATCGTCATTGCTAGCATCATCACCACCTTCCATGTCATATCGGTACCATACTTTTAATTAGGTCCTCCAAATGAAAATTCAAATAGATTCAATTGACACAATTGAAATTTAAAGAACTAAATCACATAATTATGAAACTTGTTTTTTTGGAGGATAATTATGATATTTTGAAGACTAAAAGTGAAATTAAGTCTAAATTCACATTTTTCACATTTTAGAAATTAACTGATACTTTATTAATTACATTAGGTTAGTTTTGTTAAAAATCAAATTTTAAATTTGGTCACAAGGAGTATTAAGAACTGACTCTCTATGGTTCCAGTATTTAGTATCATTTTTTATTTTAGTCTTTATTTATAAGACTTCTCTTTTACGTGTCATTAGTTAAAATTATGGTGGCGTTAATTTTGTTGTTCATAATCGTTATTGAAATGAAATATGTTATTTGAGAAAAAACAAATATTAATCAACTAATTAAATTTGACACTACTATTATATTATAAGAAATTTTAAATCGTTTTCATAATAGTTTTGATCATATAACTAGGGATTAAAATATAAATTTCTTTCAAAGATTATAACTCCAAATGATATTAAATATTAAGGGTACGTACTTTTTAAATCTAACCTGTATTCAATGACTCTTTAATTAGTTGATCAACTAGATTGTCTCTGTATTTCGATATTTGACTTTCATTTTTTATTTTGACAGCGATATTTGACCTTCATTAAAAATCACAGACCACGTACGTCAAAATGAACAAAACTCTGTTTATCATAACTTCACATTTGTTTTTACCACAAATGATGTAACACAGTTACTTCTTCAAAAACTAATAGATGCTCCAAATTTCTTGACTGACATAATTTTTTTAATCAATGATTTACTGACATATATTTTACTTCTATGATTGAAAACGTCAAAGTGAAAATATTTTTACTGGGAAAACTATATAAAAACAGATATCGTGAGCATTTCTGCAAAACATTTCGCATACCAGCTAGGATTAGTTATCGCGACTCATTTTCTTTATTAATATTTTTTTCGTATATTATAAATCTAATTAAAAATTTCTATATGATTAATATAAAGATATTTACATTGTTAATCAATTAAATTAAAAATCATTTTAAATATAACTTTTAAGATATTTATTATAAAATTTAAAAGTATCATATATAATAACATTTAATTGGATAACAATGTGAAAAACTTTTATATTATTATTGTAATTTAATTATTTATTTTGAAAATAGTTTTTTTAAAAATATATTATATATTTTAAAAATCACTATAATTATTCATTTTTTAAAATAATACAATTGTTAGAATATAGGAATAAAAATTTTGAAAAATATCTTAAAAACCATTTCATAATTTTTAAAAAATAAATAAATAAACGGCGCATTGAACATGCACACCACTCATTCAAAATTCCAATCGAAATTCTTAATTATATAACTTTTTATATTTTTTTAAGCATTTACCTTCTTTATCCTACGCCATGTGATCCATTCAAATTCTTATATTATATGTTAGTACTACTATTCTGTAGTTTACTTTAATTTCTGGTATAATTTAATACTACATCTGGATCTGGTACTTAATTTTTATATAAAAAAAAATGATAGTCAGCAAAAATGATATAAAATATACTATCTCCATCAGAATTTCTCGAAACTTGAATGATAAGTTGCCTTAATGTGTGAAACCTATTTCTGGCAAATTTTTATACGAGTCATAGTGACACCTTTATTATTATTATTATTATTATTATTATTATTATTATTAAGAATAAGCGGTAGAACTGAAAATGGGGGACACCCCAATATTATCATATGTCAATTACATACTAAAATTGCCAGCAAAAGTTCACATAAATTTATTATAAAGGCCTAAGTTTGAATGAAATATTACTATAGACGGTTGTTAATGTTCAAAATCTTAATATTTAATGTTTATTTTAATATTATTTTATTCTTTAGGATGCGAAAGTCAAAATTTACATGTATATAACAAAATAATTACAAAAGTTTTAGGATGTATAATATGTTTGATTATTAAGGATTAAATAAAATATTTAAATTAATAGTTGGCTCTTGATCTAAGCGTTCGATTGTAAGATTTTTGTAATTATCCATTGTGAATTCAGCGGTCTTAGGATTCTTCTTTAATTAGATTTTTTTTTATCTTCATAACTCTTCAAATGAAAAGAAGAGAAATTACGTTTTCAATATAGAGACTATTTTCTTATAGTATGTTAATATATTAGGTTTTTCCATGATCCTTTAATGAAGTTGTTAATTTAAGTTCATATCACTTTATTTTATAGTTTAATATATTCAATTAATTTTATTACATACAATAAAACTCATTAGTGATGATTAATAGTTAATATAATTGGTTTAAAATTTTATTTTGCATTAATTATTGGAATAAAAAATTCCAATAGTTAAATGCAACTTCCTTATTTATTTTTTTTGTTTTTCTTTTCAAAATTATCGATTCTACTTTCACAAATTGTTAAAATTTTAACAATTTCACAAACTACTTTATGAAAGTATATTAACAGTTTCTTGAAGCAAAAAATGCGGATTGATTGTATGGATATGTAGATAGAGACACATGAAGAAGGACTCCCTAAATGCCATTGTCTCAAATCCAGCCCTCTACACTCCTATAAAACACTACCCCTCATTATCACTACTTCTCTATACGTGTCCCTGCACTTATTCCTTTATTTTATTTTTTTTAATCATGTTATTGATATAAAGTATTTATAAGTTTTATTAATGATAATGAATCTTTGTTAAAGATTTCAATTGATCACTTTTAATGAGATTTTTTTCTTTCAATCTCATTTTTTTCATCTACGAGACTCAAATCCAAATAACTTAGGTTTCCACGCATTAGTTCATTGTTGTAGGTGGTGGAGTTGTTGCCATTGTCGTGCACAATTCACTCATCGTCGTCACCTTATAGACTGATCCTAACCTTCCATTGCTGAACACCTCCATCGGCCTTAATTATATATATCTTAGCGACCCAAACGGGTAGTTTAGAGGGAGAAAAATATAAAAAATACATAAAAGAGATACATTTTGATAGAGCAGCAGAGACCTTAAGCACAGGAACAGGAAATGAACTCACCAACAAGGAAGAACAGAGGGTGCAGATAGTAGAAAAGCCCAAACGAAAGGTGACAAGGCCTGCATACCTGGATGACTACGCATGAGGGTAAACCAGGAATTGAACCACAGCTTCCGCATATCCAGCCAGCACCAATCCATATCCAGCTTGATTGGAATTGTCTCTCTTAACTAGACAAATACAAACTAATTCTGTTATAGGAATATTCCTGCATACAAGCCAATCCAAAATCTGTTATCAGGAGTTGTTATAAATACCTATGTAATCAAACAATCAAGCATGCAGAAAATAATACTTTCCTTTTCATTGCAATTCTCTTCTTCCTTAGTTCTGGAGGCACTGGCCATCGAAGCCAGACCCCTTTTGCACCTATTACATTTAGTAAACTGGAGGAGGTGCATTAATTAGGAACTGCCCCTACTATATATAAATGCTAAAACCCAATACTAGAGTGCCACCCATTTTAAGCACATATACCTGAGTATTATCATAAAGTTATGCTTCTAATTTAAAAATAACTTCTAAAAAAATTTAAAGCTTAGTCCAATTTCAAATTTAAAGCCAATTTCACATCTAAATCAGGCACTAAAATTTTCCTGAGCTTAATATTAATTATATCACACAGTTTTTTAAGAAATTAATTATATATATCCATATTTGTTTTATTTCAAGATTTACATGCCTAATTAAAATATTTCATTTTTAGAAAGAAAAAAAATTAATCCTATGCAGACATATGAAATGGTGTCTTTCTTTCTTATTTTAAGATCAATGTTGGGTTTACTTCACATGGCTTTAAGATTTTATGCTCTTTTTTTTTCAGCTCACGAACATGCCAGCATTTTGATTGGAGATCAGGGCATAGGTTTCAATGTCTTGTTGAGAAGGAAAATTCATCTGAAGCAGCATTGGTCAATCAAGCAAGACCTGCTTATGGAAATGTAATTTTTCATTGCCTGGTAAAATTTAAAATGTCAATATATATGGATAAATGCTACTTTAATCATTAGAAAAATGAATTTATTGAATAACAAGTTCATCATTAAACGATTGCAAAACTACATTGCATTATATATCTGTCACATTACAAAATGATTAAAATATGATATATCTAGAGTTACTATAGATATTAAGTTTCGGTTTTTCTTTCTTCACAGGTTGAAAATCATAAAAACTCAAATGAGGTGGAAGATAATGCTCATTTATCTATTCCTCTTTGCTTGGAATTTCTCTCAGGTCTCTATCATATTATCCGTCTGTCTATATAGGCTCTTTCTTATATGTTTTTGTATTTTGGTTTCATTCCAATTTCTATTCATTTATTTCTGAAAATCCAAAATGAGAACATAGCTAATTGTATTATGTCTTTGCTTGGTTTATGCAAAAGGAAACACCAACTCTAGGGCCTTGAATTCAAGTTCTCTGTCTCAGGTATGATTGACATTGGAACTTTGTTTTAACTTGTAAGAAATGGTTACTTGTGACTTAATCTTCCATTGTAATGCAGGACGCAACCAATAATGCCCGGGAGGTTGAAGATCAATTGAGAAGCCTAAAAAAAGAATTGGCAAAGATTAAGTATAGTTGTCATTTGTGATTCTAAATTTATTTTTAGCAAGCAATAGTATAGTCATATGGAAATCTCAATCATTTGTTTTCTTTTAAATATTGTGAAATTTATAATTTATTATTTTATTTTATTATATTATTGAAATGTTTAATTGATATGTTATTTATAAATATTTTATTTTTATTTTTATATAAAGTGAACTCTCACGAGTCTACATGAACTTTTGAATTTGATAACCTTGCATAGAGTTATGCAGCTATCCATTTTAACTCTTATACACATGATACATCTTCATCTTTATTGCATATTAGTATTAGAAACACAATATGAGTAGGTTTGTTTTACACATTCAACCTGCATTGCTATCAAACTTTCAATAAGTTGTCAAAATAATAACTGACGGGATCTAGCTGAGTTGATTGAAAAAGGAGCATGTGTTGTAAATTCTCGGATACCTGTCTTCAATTCCTACTGATCCAAAAAAGAGTTGTCAAAAAATAATATTTGATGTTGTTAGAGATGAGAACATAACACTACGGTCAGAGTGCGACGAATGGGGGGCACGAGCAAGGAATTCTATCGATAGACTTTACAGCTTCAAGAAAGAAAATGAACACCAGGTGATTGCATGACAATCCAAAATTGAAGTGAGCTTAATTGTGCACATTGTAGCCATTTTTTTTTATCATTCTCACATTTTGTGTTCTCCATTTTCAGTTGTTTATTTTGAAGCAAGAAAATGAATTGATATCAAATGCTGAGAAGCAAGCTTGTCAAATGATTAATAGTTTATCTCAGAGGCTACACTGCTTGCAGATTGCAGTGGAAAGTGGAGTTGAAGAGAGGCAAAAACAAGAAGAATATGTACATATGCTACAGGTATATATTTTTCATAATTGTAGTTCCTAAAAGAAGTAATTTTTGAAGGAAAGTCAAAGTATCATTAAGTTTCTTTGCTTCAAGTCAAAGTATTCATTGGAAGTTTTCAATTTACAGAATGAATGTACTAAGGCTAAGATAGAGCTACAAGAACAGAACAAGTGCATCCAGAGGCTCGCACTGGAGCTTGATAAGACCACTCAATTTGTTGTGAGAATAACTGAACAGACAAGACAAGTTTTTTCTTAATTTCTAGAGAGGACAAGACTTTTATGCTTTATGTCACTTACTCTAGTTTTGAATTTTGAGGTTTTCTATTTATCATTTCAAAATTCTATACAGGTATCCCAGGCTAATTAGTTTGAGCAGAAATCTAACCTATACTAGACAAGTAACTAGAGAAAATAAAATAAAATAAAAATCTGGAAACATAGTAGAATATTAATCTGTTTTCATATTCAAGAAAAAATATACTGTGAATCATGAACAATGTATTTCAAATATCTAAATTCATTATATTCAAAAGAAAATGTTACTTCCCCACGCAAGAATTCATTATATTCATATGATAGTTTAAAATAACACATTTGTCACTGTCCCTACACAAGAATTCATTATACTAGGGGTGATTACGCCAGCTCTAACATGATAATTTATTACTTTCAAAAGAATGTTACTCATAACATCTATGTTGAATAAGGAATCACATGTCATTGATTATAACAAATCTTAAAGATTTATAAACGGATATTAGATAATTTTCAGAATTATTGATCAAATGTTATTTTTATCATGAGAACTGAAGTTGCTTTTACAATTACGTAGGGTTGTTCAATTTGTCTAACCAATGAGAAGAACATGACCTTTGGTTGTGGACACATGGTAAACTCCAAGAAACACTGCCATTTTTTCAATTTCATTTTCTTGCAATGATGATTTATAAGTGGTTCAAATGCAGACTTGTTTAGAGTGTGGATCAAAAATTCACAAGTGTCATATATGTCGAAGGAAGATCACCATCCGTATAAGGTTGTTTTCTGATTAATTGAGGGAGGAATTAATAGGCATTATCTAACAATGCCATTATGTGGGTGGCCCGCCATTAGAGAGAGTTTGTTTCAAAACTTCTACATATGCTTAGCAATATAAGAGCAAAGTCTTCACCATTAGATTTTACAAGAATGTTTATATTTAAATACCCATAAATTTCAAACACCTAGTTGATACTTTTGTTTTCTCTCTATTTTTCTTTTCCTATCAAATCATATATCACTGATCATATCTACATTTCTCTCTATTTTTCTCTTAAGGTGTCACATAGCATGTGGGAATGGATGTCTATTTATATTTATTCATTTTACAATGATAGTCAAGATGATACATTATATAGAGGTCATGTGACCGCGCGCGCACGTGTGTGTGTGTTGACCAAACCTTTATCTTTTCTTTTCCCCATGAATCCTCTACAATATTTCTTCTTTTTTTTTTAAAATAGTTCTACAATATTTCTATATAAGAATATTTAAGTGAAGTTGAAAATTTTGGGTTTTGTATAAGAATATTTCTCCAAAGAATGTTTAATGTAAGTGAATTTCTCCAAAGAATGTTTAATGTAAGTGAACAAATAAGAGGAAGAAAGTGAAGAATTACATGAAAAATAAAGATTGAAATGCTATAAATGAAAGCAGGTAAAGAAAAATAGTAATGGAAAGTTTTAATTCAAAAAATAAAAGATGAAAGCAATAAAAATCAAATATAGAGTAATTTAGGCTTGTGTAACATGCAAAGGTAAAAATGAGCTTATGGCGGGAAAGTTTGTTACGCCTTCAGAACACGTGGCAATTGATCCGGGTCTAATAGAAAGAAGGCGAGGCTCACGTGTGAAGAAACCCAGTATAAAGCTTAAGAGATTTCAACAAAATTAGGTGTGTAAGGTAACCTTCTCTCTGGATCTCTTCTGATCTCTTCCTGGATACTCTTTTCCTTGTACCTTCCCAAATTCCCTTTCTCCACCTTCTCATGTATCCTCTCTGCAAGGTTTTAGGAACAATTGAAGACTATACAGAACAGAGCAAGGCATCACTCATAGTTCCTGTTTTCAATTTGAATTTCTTCTCTAAGACACAATCTGAGCAATCTATTTTTACTGTAAAAATTGTTGAAAATTCAATACAAATTTTATGTTCTACATTTCATTGGTGCTTTCATTGTCATCAATGGCTGACACTAGCCTCAAAACGTTGCAAGACCAAATTACTACACTTACGAGCTGGATGAATGATCAAATTGAATGAGATCAGATTCAACGTGATCTCCAGGTTCAGTTTTAGAAATCGCAGCAAGATCGCTTAGACCTCATGCAATAGTTGATGGACTTGTTGATTGCGAATAGTGTTCAGCACAATGATGGTTCAAACTCAGAAGGTGGTCCTTCACATCAAACCTCGCCGCTGAATGTTGTTTCATTGGTGAAAGATATTTCGCTTGGATTTCCCTATTTTGATGGTTCTACTCCAGTGCTAGAATGGATCTTTAAGGCTGAGAAGTTCTTTTCGTATCACAATACTCCAGACGCTTTGCATGTTGATATTGCTATTATGCATTTTGACAAGGATGTTGTTCCATGGTTTCAGATGCTACAGAAGTTAGCTGCGGTATCTACTTGGTCAGAATTGACTAAGGCTCTGGAATCTCAGTTTGGACCTTCACTATTTGACAATCCTATGGCTGAGCTTTTCAAATTGCAACAAACAGGTTATGTTTCTGAGTATTATTTGCAATTTATGTCTCTTGCAAATCGTTCCATTGGTCTTTCAGAGGATGCATTTTTTAATTGTTTCATCAGTGGTTTAGATCCTGATATTAGACGTGATGTGATTGTTATGACTCCTTCTACTCTATTGAGGGCTGTTGCTTTAGCGAAATTGTATGAAGAGAAGTATAATCCTACTGTTAAGACTATCAAAATTAATTTTGTTCAACGTTATTCTCAACTGTCCTCTAATACAAAATATCCTACTCAAGCAAAATCTGTTACTAAGACACAACTTCCACCTCTGTTGCCTACACCACCTGGTCCACCGTTGAAAACTTCAAATGTGAAATGTATCAGTCCTGCTGAGATGCAATTGCATAGGGAGAAAGGCATTTGTTATTTCTGCGATGATAAATTTACATTTAATCATCGATGTCCTAATAAGTAGTTGTTGTTGTTACAAATGAAGGAGGAAAGGGTTGATAACCCTGGTGATTCATTACATCATGATAATTCGGTCACTGATTCAATTATTCATAAGGATCATCATCTTTCTTTTAACGCTCTAAAGGGAGGCCTTGGTGTTGGTACTATTAGATTCTTGGCTTATGTGGACAAACTTCCAGTGATAGTATTAATTGATGGTGGCAGCTCTGATAGTTTTCTACATCCTTGCATTGCTAAATTTTTAAAGTTGCCTGTTGAACCAGCTACTAAGTTCAAAGTAATGGTTGGTCATGGAAACTATATGACTGCTGAAGGATTAGTTAAAAAATTGAGAGTGCAAGCTCAGGGTAATGTGTTTCACTTACCGGTGTTCTTATTGCCTATTTTTGGAGCTGACTTGATTCTTGGGGCTAGCTAGTTAAAGACTATTGGTCCACATATTGCTGATTGTGAGCATTTCTAGTTGAAATTTTTGTTAGATGGTAAGTTCACCACACTGCAATGGGAGCATAATTTAGGCCCTACTCATGCTCAATTACATCATATTCAAAGAATGATTTCTACTAAGGCTATTGTTGAAATCTATAGCATGCAAGTGATTGAAGAGAATTCAGTTACTTTTCCCTTACCGGATCTTCCAGCTGACATAGAGCCTGAGCTAGCCTTGTTATTACACAGTTATGGTGAAGTACTTTCTACTCCTTCGAGTCTTCCCCCTCAAAGGTCTCATGACCATTCTATTCCTTTGATAGAAGGATATCCTCATAGCCAAAAGGAGGAGATTGAAAAGTTAGTGGCTGGAATGATTGATGAGGGAATTATCCAGCCTAGTAAAAGTCCTTTTTCCTTACCAATTATTTTGGTAAAGAAGAAAGATGGTTCTTGGAGATTTTGTACGGACTATAGAGCTTTGAATGCCATAACCATTAAGGATACTTTTCCTATACCTACTGTTGATGAGTTGATTGATGAGTTGTATGGTGCATCTTATTTTTCCAAGTTGGACTTAAGATCTGGATATCACCAGATTTTACTTAAACCAGAAGATAGATGTAAAACTGCCTTTAGAACTCATCATGGCCATTATGAATGGCTAGTAATGCCCTTTGGTTTTACCAATGCTCCAGCCACTTTTCAAAGTTTGATGAATGATATTTTTGCTGGCTTACTTCGTAGATTTGTTTTAGTATTCTTTGACGATATCTTAATCTATAGTTCTAATTGGAAGGACCATTTACATCATCTGGAAGTTGTGGTGCATATTCTTAAGAAACAAAAACTCTACGCTAGATTTTCTAAATGCTGTTTTGGTGTCACTAAGATTGAATATTTAGGTCATACATTATCTGGTGATAGAGTATCTATGGATTTGAGCAAGCTGGAGACTGTTAAAAACTGGCTAGAACCTACTAATTTGAAGCAGCTACGAGGATTTCTTGGCCTCATTGGTTATTATAGGAGGTTTATTAGATCTTATGCTAATATAGCAGCACCACTTACTGATCTATTGAAGAAGGACTCTTTTAAGTGGAATACTTTTGCAGCTAGTGCCTTTCTGAAATTGAAGGAGGTTATGACTTCTGCTCCTGTGTTAGCTATTCCCAATTTTCAGTTTCCTTTCACCTTGGAGACTGATGCTTCTGGAATAGGGATAGGTGCAGTTTTGAGGCAAAACAACCATCCTATTGCGTATTTTTCAAAGAAATTGTCTCCTAGGATGCAGAAACAATCTGCCTATACTAGAGAGTTCTTTGCTATTACTAAAGCTATGGCTAAATTTCGACATTACCTTTTGGGGCATAAATTTGTTATAAAAACTGATCAAAGAAGTTTGAAAGAGTTTCTTGATCAGAAATTGCAAACACCTGAGCAACAACAATGGTTACCAAAGTTTCTTGGTTATGATTTCATTATTCAATATAAGCCTGGGAAGGACAACATACTTGCTGATGCCTTGTCCAGGAGTTTTTTTATGGCTATTTCTGGTCATGTACCTGCCTGGAAGGAAAAAGTGGCTGATCTTATTCAAAATGATTATAAGTTAGCTAAGTTGTATAAGTCTTGCCTTATAGGGACACCACCATCTTCTGATTATACTATTCAACATGGCTTACTTTTCTTTAGAAATAAAATTTTTCTACCTGCCAATCTTGAGCTGTTAAATCTGATTATGCAGGAGTTCCATGCTTCAAAATTGGGTGGTCATGCTGGAGTTAATAAAACAATTGCATGAATTGCCTTACAATTTCATTGGGTAGGCATGAGAAAAGATATTATGCGATTTGTTAAAGAGTGTGTCATTTGTCAGCAAGCAAAAGTTGATCACCTGTTACCTACCGGGTTATTACAGCCCTTACCAATTCCTCAACAAATTTGGGAAGACTTAGCTATAGATTTCATCGTGGCATTACCCTTGTCTCAGGGATATTCTATTATCTTTGTGGTGATTGACCGGTTATCTAAGTTTGGATACTTTATACCCTTGAAGAGTGGCTTTACTAGTAAGGTGGTTGCTGATGTTTTCATTTCCAACATTGTTAAGGTGCATGGTATGCCTAAAACAATTGTTTCTGACAAAGATCGTGTTTTCATAGCTACATTTTGGCAAAATTTGTTCAAAGCTCAAGGTACTACATTAGCAATGACCTCTTCATACCATCCTCAATCAGATGGTCAAACTGAAAATTTGAATAAAACTCTAGAGATGTATTTGAGGTGTTTCATTTTTTATAATCCAAAGAAATGGGTGTCTATGCTTCCGTGGGCACAATTCTGGTATAATACCTCTTTTCATCAGCATGACCCCATTTCAAGCAGTTTTTGGTAGGCATCCTCCTATTGTGCTTCGTTATGAGATTAACCCTTCCGATCCAGTGGATTTATAGGAATCCTTGAAAGAAAGAGGTCAATTGTTGGGGCAATTAAAAGGTAATCTGTTGAAGGCTCAAGTGTATATGAAGCAGTAGGCAGATAAAAAAAGAAGAAGAGAGAATTGCACTTACAAGTGGGTGATTTGGTTTTAGTCAAGTTGCAACCTTATCGCCAACATTCAGTTGTTTTAAAAAGAAATCAGAAGTTGGGTTTACGTTATTTTGGACCCTTTAAGGTCACTAAGAAGATTGGAACAATTGCTTATGAATTACAGCTTCCTACTACTGCTTGAATTCACCCAATTTTCCACATTTCATTACTAAAACCTTTTCATGGTGCTTCTTAGACACCTTAAGTTCCCTTACCATTAAGTTCTAATGAGTTTGAGCACTTGTAAAATTAGGCTCATTATATAAGCAACTCATTTAAGCACTTGTATAAGCAATTCCGATAGTAATAGAGGTTTGCTTAAAACAAAAGTGAGTGTTTAACTTTTTCTTTTGTTTGTCTTCATATTTTAGGCTTGGAAAATTAGGCTCATTATATAAGCAACTCATTTAAGCACTTGTATTTCATATGCTCTTAAGCAAGTTTGTTATAGAAACTCACATTGGAGAAAAAAATGATTGGATTGCTTAAAATTGAGGTGAGACAAATATATAAGGTTGCTTATATAATGAGCATTGAATATGCTGTAAGATTGTCTTTAGAGCATCTAGAATGAAGTTGCTTAACAAAAATTGTGGTTGGAACATTTAACACCATGTTTATATTAACAACCTTGTAACTATTTTTTATCAATAAAAAACCTATTTTCCAAGCCAAAAATATGAAGACAAACAAAAGAAAAAGTTAAACACTCACTTTTGTTTTAAGCAAACCTCTATTACTATAATTATATATATTTATGCCAATAATTATTTACCACCTTACTTTTTTTAATTAATAGAGATGAATTGGAGCCTAATTCATATTGTGTTTAGAACATTTAGAACACAATTGCTTATGCAAGTAGCTTGAAAATAAGATGTGTTTTTCAAAAAAACTATGGTCCAAAAGATTTGACAAGACATTTATATAAGTAACTTTGCTTAACTATTTTTTATTAGTATAAAAAAGGTAATTTCCAAGTAAAAAATTTGTAGACAAATAAGAAAAATTAACTTAAGCACTCACTTTAGCAAGCTTAACATGTGAGTGAATTTTTGTACAATTTTTTAATCTACGCAACATTGTATGACCCACAATTTATGATAAAATACCAATTTAAACAATCATACATTATATATGTTAGTAGTCATAAATATATAAAAAAAATTTGTAACACCCCAAGTTGAGTATTAGGAATATACCTTAAAGAGAATCCGTCCTAGGACCTTTCTGTTATACTTTCTATAAATTGTTGTTGTTTTTATTATTGTTGTTGTTGTTTGTGATGGTATTATATTAGTGTGGATATTATTATTATTATTATTATTATTATTATTATTATTATTATTATTATTATTATTATTATTATAGTTTTGTCTGATTGTTATATAATTATGTAAGTGTTATAATTATTATATTTAATGTTTTAAAAGTTTTAGATTAAGTTCTTATTATTAGAATGCTTGAAAACTGGCCAAGTTTGGTGTTAGTTTTATGATGAAGACCATAGAAAGACTATGTCATATCTTTAGTTATATTTGTTTGATCGACTAAGATGGTGTTTACACCATTGGAAAATTTGTTGAAAAAGCTAGAATTTATCCCTACATATTTGAAACTAAAATCGACTTCCATCTTAGAGAAAATTAGCTCCAAAGTCACACATTCGGTAAAATAACCTCATCAAACCCTTTCTTCTCCTATATATATAGAAGATCATCAAGCCTTAGGAGCACCACAAAATAAAGTGGGCTTAGCATTAAGTGTGAAGCCCCTTATAGTTAATGTTTTTTTTTATCTTACTTAATGTTTTCAAACTTGGGGCGCAAAGGTGACATGGGGTTGCGTTTTAAATTACGCTCATGTTTTAGCCTTAGTTAAGAGTTAGGGATGGACAACTCCACAAAGTTCATGTGGGTTAGTCAGAGTTTGTCTCCATGCTTTCTTGGTGAGTTTTTCCCCTATCCTTCTTTTGTTATTGTCTCCTTTAGTTGTTGGTGTATGCTTTTATTTTTTTCCATTTATATTTAATTGGATGGGTTAGGAATACTATGACACCCTCAACCCCGATATATATATATATATATATATATATATATATATATATATATATATATATATATATATAAATAAACAAAATATATAAAAATATCGGTAACCAAATTCACACGGGTAAAAGGTTCACATTCACTTCATTATTATCAATTAAAACTTAATAAAACATATTCGGCTCAAAATAAGGCCGTCAAAATTTACAAAAATATTTTGTTAAATCAGTGAGATAAAATAAAATAGACTAACATCATGCAATTAATATAAAAACTTATGTCCCACTGTCACATCCTATCAGAGCATTGTGTCCCAACGTCTTTCAGCATAAGGTTCCTTAAAGCGATTCACCTAGTCATCTGCTCCCCCGAACACAAAGTTCAAGATCATCACAGAATCCAAACACAAATAACACACAGGAAGTGAGTTATCACATTCCTAACTAATAGAGAAGCAAGACAACTAGATACACATATCATATAAACAAAATAAAACTTACTTAAATATAACTCACATAATTCCACCACTTTGTCATTCAAAATTCACCTTTCAATCTTCAATCATCAATTACATTATACAAGAATCACACACTTTGATCAAGACATAATAACACATCAATTTCATAATAAACAATTAGCAAGCGTATGCAACAGTTATGCTAAGACTCAATCCTATATGTAATGTGGTACCATGTCAGTGAAAAATCACCTTGGGGCACTTAGGAGTACATAACAAGATACACCACACAATGGGTTTGTCAGGTCACTCTCACTAAGTAAGATCATAGGGAGACTAGTCAGGGTCACGATGTTTTATGAGAATGCTCCAACCATATGGGATCAGCATAGGCTTAAAGAAGCACTCGAACTCGGTGACCCCCAAGGCCTACACTCCGAAGAGTCCGTCAGAGCCTCTCCCTCCTGATTCAGGTCCAACCCCTCAAATAATTTTTTCATGCAGACACTGCTCATGAATTGTACAATACCCACAACCTCACACTCGTGTTTAAAACACGTTTAACACAATTGCGCTACAATTTAACATTGGTTCCTAAATAGGAAACCTACAATTTCTCTTTAACACTGCACATCAATACTTTTCTCAAGATAACACTAGTCGGGTTATTGTATAATTCACAACTTACAACACAAGTAATGTCACATCAAGTGTTAACCACACACTAATTCACAACCAAAACTCATTCACAATTTCACATCTCATAATGTTACAACCCACCATCACAAGTTTACACGTATCACACAAATTAACACATGTTCAACTTTGTACTTATACTCAATCTCAATAACAATACCATAATCTCAAAGCAAGATGTTATTTCACCATTCATCACATATTTCATTTACAAACACTGCTCATGAATTATACAATATACACGACCTCACACTCGTGTTTCAAACACGTTTAACACATTGCGCTACAATTTAACACTGGTTCCTAACTAGGAACATACACTTTCTTTTTAACACTGTACATAAACACTGGTCAGGTTATTGTATAATTCACAGCTCACAATATCATTATTGTAACATCAAGTGTTTAACACATCCACTTATTCACAACCAAATATCATACCCACAATTTAACATCTCATAACATTCCTAATGATATTCATAAGGTACAACATACACATGTTCATCAAATCTAACCATAATATTCTCAAACTTCAACACTTAATAATTTTTGGAATCATACTATAACAACTCTACAATATTATTTACATAAAATATTAATATAAATAAATATATAACTAATTCTATATATATAAACTAGCATACATCATATTGGATCACGAATTTCAAAGTTAGTTTTCAATGCACAAATTCTAAATAATTATATGAACACTTTGGTCCATTTCAATTATGATATTAATTTTAAACTATATAAAAAAACCTAAAAAGCATGAAAAAGAGAAAATACAAAATTAATATCTCACTCTAAATTTCTCTTTACTTTATTTCATCAATTTATGCTAATTAGAAAAATGCTCAATTTATAGGGTTCACACTTGACACAGTAGCATATCAATTTCACAACAATTGGTTTGTTAAACATATATAATTCACAATTATAATTATAAGGATAGAATAAAAAATGACAGAAACACCCAAAAACTCATTCCAATTGATACTCTAAGGATCCCTACACATGTTCTCACTAATCCCCAATTGTGAATAACTCATCCCTTACCTCTAAGCGGACTCACGTGTCTTTCGACAGCGATAGCGGCATCTTTAGCAATTTCCTGAGATTCCTCAATTTTTTTCTTTGATTGCTCTTATAGGGTTTCCAAACATTAGAGAGATTGAGAAGTGATTGAAGCCTCCATTTGTATTGTCTTCGTGCGATGCATATTTCTCTCTCTGTAGACATTTTTTTTAAAATCCCAACGGTGGAGGAGTGCGGAATTGGATCGCGAATAACATATCAAAATTTAATGACAATCCAACGGTTAAAGAAATCGGGATCGTAGTTTTACTGAGACAGTTCTGGGTTTCTACGGGAAAGGAAAAAACTATGATGCGAAGGGTATTTCTCTCAGCTCAAACATGATATCGAAATCTCCAACGGTGAAAATACTCGGAATTTGGTTGTGAACCTGGTATTTAAATTTCACGATGATTCCACGGTGAATAAGTCCGAGATCATAATTTTTCTGAGACAGATTTGGTGGCCTACGATAAAAAGAGAGGATTTTGGGAGGAGGGGAGAGAAAAACGAAAATGAGGGGAAGATGAGGCATAGTCAGTCTGAAAACTGACCTGACATCGCTATTTATACCTAGGATACACACAACTTATTATTACTCTATTTATTTATTTTTAATATTTTATAAAAAGGAACTCTATTTTATTCCCTATCAAATGAATAAATCAAATATCTTTTTATTTTTATTTTCCTTCAAACCATTATTTCTCATTATTTATTTATTTATAAAAACCTGATCATTTTTCTAAAACTCTATTTATTTATAAATAATTTTTTTTAAAATTAGTTTACAAAAAATGGGATGTTACAAATACTATGAAGAATTATGCTTTGTAGTATGGGATGATAAACTGATTATGTTAGAATGTAGATATTTTATGTTGGGATTTAAGTGTTTGATCTTATCTTAGAAACTAAAGGTCTTATCTTCATTTAGGATAATAATATGGGAATCAAGAGATGTGAAAAAGGTAACCAAGGATTTGATTTTTTAATGTGAAAAACGAGTTATAAAGATGATTGAATTAAGCTTATATGGATCTCTTCATAAGAAATGTGGCCCTAGATGTTAGCTAACAATTGGCTTTGGTTTCACCTGATTTGGGCTTTTGGAACTCTGTATATAGAACAATTAGTATGCAAAGGTCAAGCTATCAACATTATGCAATTTGTTTATGTTCCTCTTAATTTTAGGCATAGTAGACGATTGAAGTAGCTTTTGAGATAAGCATAGAAGTTCTAGATAATTGTCTTATCTTTCAAAAAAGATAGGAATAAGCTTTATTGAGTTAGTATAACTCCAGACATATCATGTACACCGTACAAGGTCATAAGAGCATAAAAGTAAATATAAGAGGTAATACCCCCAAGAACTTAAGAAATGATATGCGGAATATTGGTGTTAATAGACAATTGCTATAATAGGAAAATGATATAGAATTTGGATTGATTGAATAGTTTACTACTTAGTCAAGTGTGCTTAAGGATGATTATGATTGAATTATGTTTGGGAATGTTGTTCCTTTTGACTATGAACATGATTTTATGTATATTGAAATGAGTGTGACATGTAATGTGTGGTTCTTATGTGTATGAGATGTGGATGTCATGGTAGATAAGTAAGATTTGGACTGTTTAGAGAACCTAGTCCATGTGGGATAGGATTCTCCATGTGATGTGATAAGTGAAACCATGTGCATCCTATGGGATCATGCATCATAAATGTGCATGTGCTTTTAAGATAGGGGATGTGGTCAAGCTTAACCGGGGAGGGTATGAATGGGTTGAAGTATGACTTTATCCTTGGGCGTATCCAGTTTGAAATCTACGTGTGGCTCATGTTGATCTCATAGGTTGGAGTATCCTTTCAAGACTAGGTAACCTTGACATGCAATCAATAGTCTTGACTCGATGAAAGCGTACCAATAGAATCATGTGGGTTCGTTACTACATGTCCTTCCAAGCTTCTTTTGCAAATGTTTTTCTGGTACCACATGCATTAGAAAAAGAGAAAAAAATGTTGTATTGCATAGTTCATTATTGTGAGTTGGTATGATTTGTGTGTTTGATGATGTGGATACCATGAATGCCTTAGGTTGTTGTTGTGTTATGAGTGAATGGTTTCATCCTTAGTTATGATATTTTGTGATGTGAAACTATTGTGATGACTTAGAATGGATGAGATGTGACTCTTTAAGAGCATAGAGACAAATCTATCTAGAATGACTCTATGTGAGTATAGCTAGGAATTACATTGTTTTTGTGCATAGACTAAAGCAAGGTTAATGTTTAAGAATAAAGACCAAGTAAGGAAAGTAGAGTTAGTGTGGTAAGAGTAAAGTTGAGAACAATCTTGACTAAGAGTAATCCCAAGATATTAGTAAAGATGAACTAGTGTAGTAAGTTAGTATAAGGAATAAGTTTAAGGCAAGAGCTTAAAATTCGATGGATGTTGACCTAACCATAGAAGTGGTAAAGTTTGATAAATATCAAGTGAGGATAAAGTCATGAGAAACAAATGAACGATAGAGTGTTTAGATAGAAAAACTTAACTCAATTGTAGAATCCTTAGAGAACTCACTGAGACATTATGTCTCACCTCTTTTAGTTTCCTTCTTTTTTTGGAAAATATGTGATGAAACGTGTTGTGGAGCATGGAACCTCATTGTGAAAGATGTAGCTTAGTTATTTTATAATTTATGTATTTTCTTATATATTGTATGATGTGAATGTTACAAGAACCAAGTTGTATTTATTTTACATATGAAATCGAGTTGTAATGCTTATATGTTAGCTTCCGATTGAGATCATTGTATAAATGTTTTAAATTTTCATATTCTAGAATCATTACAGTAATCCCCTTAAGGTGTTACAATGGTCATTTATATGGTTAACATGAATTGGTGTTTTTTTTTAAAAGCAAAGCAGTAGTATTATATATATCAGAAGAAAATTGCACTAATTGTACAACCACCTAATTACGAGAACCTATACAATTTTAATAGACATAACTACCACAAAAAAGCAAAGCCTAAACCTCCTAATATAGAACACCAGTTATCAAAACGAAAAACAACATCCAAAAATCAGAAGGGAAGACACACTCTAGGAAAATTGAACCATGAGGAGTAGAAAGTTCTTTGTTGAATCCTAGATTTGCACAATAACCACTTCCATGAGCAAGTTTTAATAGATGAGATGAGTTCCAGGTCAATCGACCTCCATTGTTAAAAATGATGTTGTTTCTCATTTACCATATCCCCCAATGCATATCTGGAAATGTATCTAAGTTTATGGGTCTTTCTAGTGTTAAAACAAATCCCATATGAATATATAATTCAAATATGTCATTTAATTTGGTAAAATGAAATCAATACCCAACCAACCAAAAATACCTCTTCAAATATTGTTGATAAAAGAGAATCTGAGGAACAAATCAAGGTTGCAAATCTTTATTATGTTCCCCAGAAAAAATGCATGGTTGATAGATATTGTTACCTTGACCGCCATGAAAACACCAACACCTTGGACGGAACCTTACACTTATAGAAATCAAAGAACAAGGCATATTACTTAATTTCAATGAGTTGTCTTTGGGGGTTTGACAAAAGATATTTATACATAAAGGCAACTAGAGACATTTTATTTGCAAACCAAATCCACTCATCCACACCATCCTGCTTTGGACCACACCCTCCAACATTGTTAAAAGATCAGCCAAAAGATTATCTTCCAAAGTAAATAATTGCCGCATCCAAGACAATCTACAAATCCAAATAGTACCCTACCACGAGCCCATTTCCGAAATTTTGCAAGACTTATTAACTGCAATCTGAAATAGCCTTAGGAATGTATCCTTAAGGGTGATCTGACCACACCATTTATGCAACCAGAAAAGGGTTTATGTCCTAGTTCCAATTTTCTTCCCAATGTTGTTCCCAACCCAACCATTTGGATAGGTTGTCTATGAGGCTAAAGTTAACATATCATATTACCAAATAGATTGATATGCTGAGAGGAAGTAGGCCTACCAAAATGTAACTGATCTTTGCCATATCTAGCCAAAAGAGTTTTCTTCCATAGAGCAGAAGTTTCAGTCAAACTCTGCACCTCCACTTGGCCAACAAATTGAGATTAAATATTTCCAAGTTTTTCACCCCAATACCTCCCTTTGCCTTTGGAAGACATACATGTCCCAAGAAATTCAAGCTATCTTGTGTGTTTCGTTTTATCCATTCCATAAAAACTTCCTTTGTATAGAGGTCAAGGTTGCCAAGACTTTTTTGGGGCCTTGAAAAAGGAAAAGAAGTAGAGAGGAAGAGTTGACATAATCATATTTATAAGCATAATGCGCCTTCCTATAGAAAAATTTCTCCCCCTTCATCCAGTCAACTATTTTTTAAAAGAAAGAATAAGTAGATCCCATGTCTTTACTCTTTTTGTGTTCTTGCTTATAGGAAGGCCAAGAAATTTGAAAGCAAGAGTTGCCACATTACAATGAAGAAATGCCTTAGCAGCTACAAAAAAAAGATTGATTCATGCTAATTTCATAAAGATTTCTCTTATGGAAATTAACCTTTAGCTTCGAGGTTAATTTAGAGCTTCTTAAAATAGCCTATAGCACCCAAAGATTCTCAAAATTTACCTCCCCCATCATGATTGAGTCATATGCATATTGAAGGATGGAAATTTTTACCTCATCCTCTAATCTAATGGCCTAGGAGAATCTAATTCCTGAAACATACTTTCAAAAAGCATGAATATCTCATCCTTTGTAACATCCCATTTTTTTAAAACTAATTTAAAAAGGATTGTTATTTATAAATAAATAGAATTTTAGAAAAAATGATGAGGTTTTTATAGTTAAATAAATGAGGAGAAATAAATTTATTAATTAAAAAAATGGTTTGAGAGAAAATAAAAAGAGTATTTTATTTATTCATTTGATAGGGAATAAAATAAAGTTCATTTTTATAAAATAATAAAAATAAATAAATAGAGTAAATAATAGGCTATGAGTATCCTATCTATAAATAGAGACATTTTAGGTCAATTTTTAGACTGACGATACTCTCTACTCATTCTCTTCCTCTCCATTTCATTTTTTATTCTCCTCCTCCCAAAACCCTCTCTTTTTCTCGCATACCACCAAACCTGTCTCAATAAAACGATGATCTCAGACTCATTCACCGTTGGATCATCATGAAATTTAAGACCCATGTTTGGAACTTATTCTCTAACATTCTCACCGTTGGAAATTAAGAAATCATGTTGAAACGGAGAGAAATACACTTCCTATCGTAGTTTTTTCTTTTCCGTAGAAATCCAAAACTATCCCAGTAAAACTACAATCCCAGATTCGTTAACCGTTGGATTGTCATAAATATTTTATATGTTGTTTTTGATTTATTTTCACACATCTTCACCGTTGGGATTTTCAAAACAATGTCTACGGAGGAAGAAATATTCATTGCACGTAGACAATGGAATGAAGTCTTCAATCCCTTTTCCTTCTCTCTAACGTTTGGGAACCCTATCAAAGTAGTCAGAGGAAAAACTTGAAGAATCTAAGGAAAATGCTAGAGATGTCGCTATTGCTATCACAATAGACACGTGAGCCCGCTTAGAGGTAAGGTATGAGTTATTCACAATTGGGAAGTAGTGAGAACATGTGTAAGGATCCTTAGAGTATCAATTGGAATGGATTTTGTGGTGTTTCTGCAAATTTTCATTCTATCCTTATAATTATAATTGTGAATTATATATGTTTGACGAACCAATTGATGTTCCGATGAGAAATTGTTGTGAAATTGATGTGTTCTTGTGTTGAGTGTTAACACTTAAAAAAATTGAGTTCTTTTTACTCACGTGAATTATACTCTAAATAATATTCCTTAATGACTTATTTTATACAAATTATTATCTTGTTCTAATTTTCCTATGATGATGATCGACATGTTATGTGTATATGAGTTATGAGGCATGATAAATTATTATAATGAGATGTGAAATTGTGAGCATGAGTTTTAATTGTGTATAAGTGTATGGTTAACACTTGATGTGACATTACTTGTGTTGTGAGCCATGAATTATACAATAACCCGACTAGTGTTTATCTTGAGATAAGTGTTGATACGCAGTGTTAAAGGGAAAGTGTATGTTTCCTATTTAGGAACCAGTGTTAAATTGTAGCGTAATGTGTTAAACATGTTTGAAACATGAGTATGAGGTCGTGGGTATTGTATAATTCATGAGCAGTGTCTATAAATAGAATATGTGATGAATTATGGAATAACATGCTGCTTAGAGATTATAATATTGTTATTGAGATTGAGTATAAGTGCAAAGTTGAACATGTGTTAATTTGTGAGATACCTGTAAACATGTGATGGTGGATTGTGACATTATAAGATGTGAAATTGTGAACATGAGTTTTAGTTGTGATAAGTGTGTGGTTAACACTTGATGTGACATTACTTGTATTATGAGCTGTGAATTATACAATAACCCGACCAGTGTTTATCTTGAGAAAAGTGTTGATGTGCAGTGTTAAAGGAAAAGTGTAGGTTTCCTATTTAAGAACCAGTGTTAAATTGTAGCGCAATGTGTTGAACTTGTTTAAAACACGAGTGTGAGGTCATGAGTATTGTATAATTCATGAGCAATGTCTGCATGCAAAAATTGTTTTAGGGGTTGGACCTGAATCAGGAGGGAGAGACCCTTACGGACTCTTCGGAATGTAGGCCTTGAGGGTAAATACACCCGATTTGAGTGCTCCTTTAAACATGTGTCAATCCCACATGGTTGAAACATTCTCACAAAACAGCATGACCCTGACTGATCTCCCTATGATTTTACTTAGTGAGAGTGACCTGACATACCTATTTTATGGTGTGTCTTGTTATGTACTCCTAAGCGCCCCAGGGTATTTTTTTACTAACATGGTACCACATTGCATATAGGCTTGAGTCTTAGCATAACTGTTGCATAACGCTTGCTAATTATTTATTATAAAATTGATGTGTTATTATGTCTTGATCGGGATGTGTGATTAATGATTGAAAAGTGAATTTTAACTGACAAAGTGATGAAATTACGTGAGTTATGTTTAAGTAAGTTGTATCTCATTTATATGATATGTATATCTAATTGTCTTGTTTCTCTATTAGTTAGAAATGTGATAACTCACTCCCCGTGTGCTATTTGTGTTTGGATCCTGTGATGATCTCGAACCTTGTATTCATGGGAGCGGATGATTAGGTGGATGACTATGAAGAACCTCATGCTAGAGGACACGGGAACACAATGCTCTAATAGGATGTGACATTGGGGTATAGGTTTCTATATTAATTGTATGAAGTCTTAGACAACCTTGTTTTGAGCCGAGATGATTTATTATTTATTAGGACAAGTTTTATTTTGATGTTAGAAAAGTGAATGTAAGCATTTTACCCTTTTGAAAGGCTTGTATTTAAATGTGTTTTAAAAAATTAAATAATTCTGAATTCTTGTTCCTTTTATTATTAGTACATATATGTATGGGATAGAGGGTGTCACATCCTTCACTCCTATAGCATCTTCAATCCATCCATTTTGTGAGTTAATAGCAAGGATCTGATTTTTCCTCATTCGAATCCTAACGCTTTGATGAAAAAATGTTGAATTCATATCCCCCTCCTTACCCTATCTTAGGCGAGACTTATGAAGGATCATACTGCTCATTTCTTGAGATAGGCAAGTGAACCTACTCTATTTATAGAAAGAAACAATACGTATTTGAGTTATCGCATCCACAAAATCTATGTGTGAAATAAAGGAAATCAACAATTGTATTTTAGAAGCATTCGCTGCAATGAGTTGTCAATTCATTGTGGCGAATGTCTTAAGTTTTAATTTTTCAAAGAAAGGTTTTCAGTGTAGCGAATTAAGAATTTTCTATGCCAAAAGAAAATTGTTTGTGGTTGTTCGAAATAAATTTTGAAAGCAAACTAGATTCAAAAGAAGAAAAATGTTGCTTAGATGAAATCCATAGAATTCTACATATGAAATTCATTCCTAATCAATCTTTGAGTTCAATGCAACCAAGATTCAAACTAAAATGATTAATCCTAATTCTTAGTGATTAATCCTTTAGTTTTTAGCCAAATACCTAATTCCTTGGGTGATTTAACATTAAACTCAGAGCTTGAACAATGAGTCACTACAATGCAAAAATGTGATTTCATTCCTAAAATTAAATCATTGCATAATCTCAATTCAAATCTAGGATAAGAACTTGTTTCCACACAATCAAAATCCCTTAAGCTAGGTTAATCACTACTAGCATGCATCGAAGCATAGAATTGAAATAGGATCACATAACTAAGAAATTGATCAGAAAACAAAGAACTACATACTTGAATTCTACTTCTCTCACTCAACAACTTTAAATTTAGCTCATATAGATCACAAATGATCCAAATAGAACCTTAAAAGGAGAATCACAAAGAAAGAAGAGAGAGAGAGAGAGAGAGAGAGTTTTTGAGAATTTATTTCTAAAATCAAAAAATGAACTAAAAGTTCTTTTACAAGGATGTAGGATCTCTTTTATAGAGAGCTGAAATTGCATTATTTTTTTCCACAAAGGATTTTCGTTGTAGCGAGAACACATTTTGTTATAGTGAATTTACAATATAATGAAGGACTTCTACACTTGATCTTTATGGTTGTGGTTCTGCTCGTTGGGGTGAGAGAATGACTCAATGAGTCAAGCAACTACTCCTGTGGACATCTCATCTAATGATTTTATTGATCAAGTCTTTGGAAAAGAGCATCCGAGTCAAGACTGATGTGTGGGAGATAGAGTTTGTCTGTCCCAAGTATTTGGTTCGTCTAACCCACGATTCTGTAGCACTTCTACTTCCATGAATGTATGAGTACAAAGTAGTGTTCAAGAACTTAAAAATGAAGTTCATGAGTTTAGAAGTGAGTTAAAGGCAAAGGATGCAAATATCAAGACAATGGCAACACTTCTTGCTAAAGTCCTCACTAATTCTAATACCTCCTAAACTTCTTGATGTTATTGTAAGTTTCTCTTATCATATCACATGGTTTTTTATAATATTTTAATGTATTTGTGGAAATAATAAATTATTCTTTTGTTTTTATTCATCATCAGCAACAGCAACAACAACAACAAAGTTCTTATGGATGGTCCAGAGCAACAACCTTAAGAAGACTTTTATGTCCTTATTGTACTTAGTATTTGAACTATTAGTGCTACTTTTTGAAATTCTAATTAGACTATGGTTTAGACTTGGTGATATTATTATGACGCATTTGGTTTTTTTTAGACTTAGTGATATTATTTTGTTTGATAGTCTGCCAATTTGTGCTTACATTTATACATGTGTTTTATGCTACATTTGAGATACTAGTTTAGAGTAAAGACAAAAATTCCAGATGTTCAAGCCTTGCATAGGTACATAACTTCTATTTATGGTTGCATATTGTAGGCAAATGCAAATTTCTGCTTGTGTGCAGCTTGATATATTTGCATGCTTACTGGTATCTTTTAGCTTGTGTGCAATTTGATATATTTGTAGTGATGATGATGATGAGCATCTTTTGCACATTTAACAAAGAATAAGTAGGTCCTGTGACCCCTTATGATTATTGCATTATTTTTATTTTTGGACTTTATTTTTCTCTCTTCATGCACAATAAATTCATTTGGTATAAATGATAATAGGAAGTACCTCAACATTGGCAATTGGTTACTCTGTTTTTACTTAAATAGAGAACTATATTAGTTCCTAACAATAAAATTGAGTGGTTGAAGATTTTGAGGGGAAGAGTAAAATAAACCCAAAACAGGTCAATAATATTGATATATATTAATAGATATCATTGCATATTATACATGAGCACTTGTAAATTGTAATGGCAAAAGAATGACACTTGAAAATGATGACACCCAACTTATTTCAATATCAATTTTTGGTAGTTTGTTTCTTTCCCTTGAATTGATCAAGGTAAGTGAGTTGTTGAGTGCGCCTTTATGATTTTATTACATAATCATTCATTTATTTTTTTTATGCTTCCCAATCGATCTTTTAGCTCCTTTTTCACCTCCACCACTCTCAGCACCACTCTGAGCAATTTTGCCTTTCTAAACGAGTATGAATGTTGGCAATTGGTGGATTTGGAGTGCTTAAGACACTTCTTGTTACCAATTCATCATATGCTTTGTATTAATTAGTTAATTAATTAAAAGATGCATGGATAGGTTCTAATTTATATATCTTTAAATTAATTATTCCCGTTCCTCATTGTTTATTCCAGAAAGTAAAAAACATTGGTTGCATCGTACTACACACTTAATCTATAATAATTAAGTTGCACGGCCTAATAAACGTAATATTGAGTTTTTTGGACTCCCTTCCTATGTGGAGTAAATGCCCAAATGAGAATATTCATTTTGTCTCACTTAGTTAAATGGAGAGAGGTCATATTAGGATGAGAGAGAGACCCATTTGAGAGAAAAAAAATAGTTACAAAACATTGAGAGAGAAAGGAGAGAAAAAATCATTGTAATTTTTGTACACCCACTAGAAAACTTTTTTCAGATTGCAACTGTAGATTCGTTCACCGTTGGATCGTGCTGATTTTTAGACAGAAGGTTCTACACACATGATAGTTCAAATTGTTTGGTTGGATAGTCAAGAAGATATTTAGAGAATGAGATAAGTGTTTTGCATTCTCTACTTTACTTTTTGGTGTTTGATCTTCTTGTCTCTATTGTAAGCCTTAGGGGTTTGTTTTGGTTTGGCTATTTGTAGTACATTTCAGTGCACTTATTGGAGACTCTCTTATATCTTTATTGATTATAATGAAGTAATTTCTATGGTCTGAACGACCCATAGTTTTTACCCTTGCATTGAGGGGTTTTCCACGTTAAACAAATTGTGTCTCTTGTATGTTTTTCTTGATTTCTATTTTGCGTTCTATTTTTATTTGTGTTTTTTTATAGATTTTTGCAAGTTTTGGAGAATTTAATTATTGCATATTGCTCTGTTATTGAGTTTGTAATTGTATTGGTCTGTTTTTCCCATCACGTGAAACAATATTATATGCAAGTTACCAATGAAGTATAATTCATTTGATTGGGTAAAATATCTAAGTGTAAATTTTATGATGATGTGTTTACGGATAAAAAAATATTATATGCAATCTAATTAATTAAAGGCAACTTTTGACATAGTTTAAATTCTTGTCCGGCTCTAGAACTAATTGAATCACATTACTTCTATTTTTTTGTGATGGTACATGATGAAGCACATTAATGTGTGGGAGTGTGGCCCATTTTTACATCCTACTTATAGCTCTAATGTCCACATGATTTTTAAATTTTGAGAGGAATGTTCGCATAAAATGTAGAATTGTATAATATGCTGTGCCTAATTATATAAAAAAAATGTTACATTAAAAGAAATGCAGAATAGTATAATATTTCGTGCCTAATTTACATTGAAAAAAATATAGAATAATGTAAAATATAAATAAGATTGGTCATCACATGATAGATTAGCGGTGGTTTAAAACGTCTCCGAGTAATTTATAATAAAAAAAAAATGTTTCATACTAGTCGTTAATCCGACGGTTGTGATTAACTGACGTTAAAAAGCTCAGCATTTGCATTTTCAACAGCGGTTTTGCAATTGTGGGAATTCAGGATTAGCGACCGTTTAAACCACCAGTAAGTCACATGTTCAACCGCCGCTAAATCCCGGTTTTTTTTTTTTTTTTTATTGAATCTCCCTTTTTAATCTTATTTTCTTTGTTTGCAAACTGGCTCAAATCCTATCAAAACCTTATCTTTTTAATTTAAAGAGATCGAGTCCGATTACACCCAGTCAAATTAAGACTTGTTGAAATTTCAAGAACGTGTAATTTACCAGAAAATTAAGAGATCATGAATGATCCAAAGGTCAGGTACGTCACCGCGTTAATCATCCTCATGTACGGCAAATTTATCAGCTGAGTTACGTAAACTTGAGTCAGGTCAACGGTTTTCGATGGTCGAAGTTATTCCTTTCAGTTTTCCAGTTTTTCTCTGTTGACTGGTTCTCATTTAATCATCACGGCAATGTTTTATTTCACTTATTTTTCTTGAAAATAATGGGACCAACTATCATGGAAGAAGACTTGTATTTCCAACTATCGCAGAAGAAGACTTGGAATTTCCAGGAACACAAGGTTCTGACAATAGCAATATTAATAAATTAGATATACTGAAGAGCTATCTATATAATCATCATATATACACTCTTTTTTCTCCATAATTAAGTTTCCTATATTCTAAGAGTGAGTGCGTGGCAATAAATCATTAGCGGGCTGCATTGATGCTTGCTTATTGGGTACAATACTTGAATGAGTTGAATCTAAAATGTGTTCTTATGATCATATTGATGATGATATTACCCATCCTAGGGTTGCTTTTCTCGCTAGAAAACAAGTTATCCCTTAATTCCAAATGGAACGAAGATGTGCAGATCAGTGATGAAATAAATAGCCTATTCTATGAACAAGAGGAGAACATCACTAGTACTGCACACTGTGCTTGTGCTTGCTGCTTCTGTGGCCGATTAAGCATCATAGTCACAAGATGCTCACTCTGCAAAGCTGCTATATATTGGTAATACGGCTTCTAATTTTCATTCACCCTTGTTGCTCTTTTTTTTTAAATGCTCTTTTGTTTTTTCTTTGGATATATATATAGAAAGAGTTACTCTTTATTTTAATGATTGATTTTCTTAAAATCTAATTGTATGATTAATTATTTATTATAATTATTAGATTTCAAGAAAATAAATAATGAATATAAAAAATAATTCAAAAAAATATTATTTTGAGTAAGTAAATCTCTTATCATAACAGTGAAAATACAATTTTAACTAAGAGTTTTCTTGCAGAGGACTGCACACCCAAATACAAGAAAAGATGGGAGTAATTTTTTTATATATACACAGTTCAAGAGTACTCCTAAAAATTAAAGGAGAAAACAAAATCATCTCGTTTTAATATATATAAAAATAAAAAAATTCCTTTTGTCTTTTTTTTATTTTTTCTTTTCTTTCCCCTTTTTCTCATCACATTTTTACATGTTTGATATTTTTGTTTGTGAGCAGACCTAAAGTTAGTTTTTCTGTCACATATCCAGTTTTAAATTTTCAATGTTTTTTTTATTGATTTCACTATTGATTTTATAATCAGCTCAAATGCATGCCGTGTTAAGCATTGGACGATTTCCCATAAATATGAATGCGTTGAGATAGAAGGGTCAGAAAATCAGCATGAATCACCTTCTAATGGAACCCATTTCCTTCTCACGGAGCCTGAAAATGTAAGCTGACATGAGTTTCCACTTTATGCTTCTTGTTAGGCTCCAAGAAAAGCTTTATGATATACCTGTATATATCCTTGGTCCATATGGTGATTATCGTAAGACAATTTCATAAGGGATTGAATTCAAATGCTGTGCTGGTAACATCCAAAAAAAAAACTCTATGATATACTAGTTGATATTATAAACAATTTCATATGTTGGGTTCTAAAGAAAAGATTACAACTAAGTTATTAATTGTATGTTAAGCAACCTACCAAACAAATATTGAGAGGAAATGTTTGGTTTGATTATAAAATTATAGATAAAATGTCATACTTTTATTTTTTGGTCTATTTGCGTTTATTTGAAAATTTTATATTAATTAATTATGCAGGATAAATACTCATTCTGTGAAGTTGAGCCGAGAAAATATGAGGGACATGTTTACTATATTGAAGGAGGAGAAAACATTGTTGAGATCAGTGATGAAACAGCTCTAAAGGATGGCTGTGCAGTGTGTGGCAATCCAAGCTCTAAAGTGTGCTCAAGGTGCAAAGCCATAAAATATTGGTAAGTCGCGTAATCTAACTTTGTCCAAACTCAACCCAACAAACTTGTGAGAAGTCAATGCTTCCTTTCTTTGTTTTCATGATTTTTTTAAGTTAATTGATTTATTCCTCTACGGCTTAATATGATATATATCTTGTTTTTTCTAAGTATATACAGTGTTGATGCCACCATTTAATGTTTTTTAACAAATTTTTCTTCTATAATGGGAAAGGAATTTAACAAATGTTTTTTTAACACAAAGTCTTCTGCCTTTTAACACATATATAGTATATCTCAATTTGTGTGTATTTACGTACGATTTTCAACAAAAATTATTATTTTTGACCAGAGTTACTTTGTGTTAATATTATAATCAAGAAAAATAAAATATCGACATATTTTCGTACAAGTTAGTTAGTTACAAAGTGTGAATATATATATATATATATATATATATATATATATATATATATATATATATATTAATTATTGTACATACTATTAGAAATCATTTTCATAAATTAATGTAATTAAGGATTAAAATATAATTATTTTATAAATATCAAAACTAAAAAGTAGTAAACATAAAGGAGCATTTTAAAATCTAACCTGTATCATCAAACTCTCACAAATATGAAACCTAAGAAAAATCCTTCACCATTGCTTACATCACATAGTTAATTAGTATAAAAAAAATTATACAATTATCCAATCACAATCTTTATGTATAACAAATTTATTAATTTTTAAATAATTATTTTAAAATAATTTAAATGATAATATATGATTACATAAACATTAAACTTTTTTTTCTTAGTATAATTCTAGAGCTAAAATCTCTTTTATTAATGAGTTTAACAGTTTTGTATTGACGGTGTAAAATAACAATTACTATTAATAAGATTTTTAAAGTAATTATCATAAAAGTTAATAATATTATCATATATAAAAAATTATAATTGAATAACAGTGTAAAAAAATTTTATATTTATAAGTGAGTATATAATCATCTTTCTCGTAATTGATCATCTAGATTAGTTGTGTTTCGATATTTAACTTCCATTAAAATTCTCAAAACAACGCCAAAATGAATACAATTCTGTGTTTATCATCATAATTAAGTTGCTTCTTTTAAAACTAATAGATGCTCCATATTACTTGACTTATAGATAATTTACTTCTATGAATGAACGTCAAAGTGAAGATATTCTTATGGAAAAATATATATAATTTGTCATAAGACTTGGATAAATTTCACTAAAAATTGTATATGATAATTGACCAAGTATGTGAACAGATGTCGTGAGCACAAGTGATGTCCAAGAACAATCACTTTCTTCAAAACATTTTGCGTCCCTTGCTAGTATATTATATTCACCGTGAGTCAATTGTTTTTTAATTAATCTTTATGTGTTATCAGTCTACAAATTTTGTATATGAATAATATAAAAAAAATTGTATTTTCAATCAAAAAAATCATTTTAGATATAACTTTTAAAATATTTTAAGGCTGGCCGGCTAGGAGTAACATTCAATGAAGTTCTCTTCAAAAAAACAAAACATGCAATGACGCGTCAAGGCTTGAGAGACTTAAAGGGGCTTGAAGCTTAATTATCATAATTTTTTAAAAAGTTATATGTAAAATGATTATGTTAATTTTTAATGGGTGTGTACACTGTATTTTCTATAGTTCAAGGCTCTTGAGAGGGGCGGACTTATGTAAGTTGACTTTCTGAATGGTGTATAAATGAAGAGCAACTAAAAAAAATTAAAAAAAATAATTATTGAACATACACACCACCTATTCAATTTTGAAAACAATTATTATTTTTTTAATGCCTACCTTCTTTATCCTATACGCCATCTCATCCATTCGAGTCCTCATGTAATTAGCTCTACCATTTTAGAGTTTACTTTAGTTTCTGGTGTAATTTAATATGTCCTAACTTTAGTCAATCAAGGACCAAAGTGAATTACCGATGATCAAGCACTTTGTATTGTCTTGTAAAAAAAAAAACACTTTGTTTTGTTGAATATTAACGATCATCGTAATCGTATAAGAGATAATATAGGATTGACCCAACAATAAAATAATAAAACATAAACTTCAATTAAAAATTATTTTGTTATTTGTTTTTTTAAAATAAAAAGGTTTTATTTGTTGACAAAAGATTTGTCTACGTTGATAAGAAAAAAAACCTATTATGTAAATATTTCATTTAAAATCAAATATTTTTCTCTTAAAATTTACTTTAGATGTCACTTATCAGTGTGGATCGATATAGTAATGTACTAAATATGAAAAGAAAAACAAAGGAGTTACACATATGAGGAAAAATTAATTTAAAAATATTTTTTATTTTCTGTTTCTATTTTTTATTATAAACATATCACGTGACTTTTAATTAGTTTTTTAAACTGTTGTATGAAAAATAAATAAATAATAATAATTTTATTGTTTTTATATATATAATTTTTTTGTAATTTTTAATTTTAAACATAAATACTATGCTTTTTATATATTAGATTTTTTTTATCAGTTAGAATATGCTGTCATTGAGTAACTTTATAATAGAAAATTATAGTATCTCTAAGCTATTAAAAGTCTTCGGTATCAAAATGACTTTTGTATTTAAATTCATATCTAAAATAACTTTTCATTAATTAATTAATATATTTTTTTGCTGTGAAAAATATAATATAATATTTTTTGCAATAAAAATCTACAAAATTAATCAATCAATAAAAATCACTATTAGTATAATTTTTAAGATGATTATTATAAAAATCATCAAATTTATTATATATCATAATTTGTAATTAAAGAACCATATAAAATTTATGCACAGTTATTATCTCGCGTATACTTGTTATATAAATTATATAAAAGGGATTATAATATATGTACATCAAATAGGTTAATTATTTTCTCCTACAGTATTTCCTGTTTTAGAAAAAAAAAATATTAGTACTATATATCCACATATGAAATGGTCTCTTATTAGATTTTTATATGCGTTTACTTCACACGGCTTCAAGATTTGTATTCAGTTCACAAACATGTCAACATTTCGATTGGAGATCTGGGCATAAGTTTCAATGTCTTGTTCAGAAGGCAAATTCAACTGAAGCAGCAATTGTCAATCAAGGAAGACCGGCAAATGGAAATGTAATTTTTCATTTCTCTATAAAAATTAAAAAATAAAATATGTTTTGTTCTCTTAAATGTTTAAAGTTCAGTTTTAACATAATGTTATGTACGGTAAAAAGTACAGTATTCCAATTATAAATTATTATATATAATAAATTTTTTAACTTTTAAAATAATAATATTAAATTAATTCAAATAATAATTTATTATTAAAATATATTAAAAATTATTTTACACTATTGATGCATACATGTTAATTTTAATTTTTTTTTTTCATCTATTTGTGTATTTTAAAATTAGAGGATGAAACACCCACAAAAAAAATTAGAGAGATCAAAATTAAACTTTGAAAATTTTAGAGGATAAAAAACATTGGGTTAAATACGTTTTTGATCCCTAATAAATATTTAAATGTTGTTTTTCTTCCTTAATAAATTTTTATTTTTGTATTGAGTCCCTAATAAAATAATAATTTAGTTTTTGATCCTTGATAGTTATTTTTAATCCTTGATAAATTTACAAATTTTGTATTTGGTCCATAATAAATTTTTTCTATTTATTATTAATCGGGACTAAAACAAAAATTTGTTAGTTTATTAAAAAATAAATACAAAATTTACTAATTTATCCATAACTAAAACAAAATAACAAGAATCAAAACAAAAATGTTGATGTATTAGGGAGTTAATACAAAATAAAAATTTATTTGAAAATAAACATAACAATATGATATTTATCAAAAAGCCAAAAACATTTTACCCATATTAAAATGCGAAGGCCATATTCTTAGCAAATTAATCCATGAATCAAAATCAATGCTTCTTTAATCATTAGAAAAATGAATTTATTGAATAAATAATTCACATTAAGGATATTAATTAAGTTTTGGCTTTCCACTCTTTCTTCACAGGTTGTAAATCTCACGAATTCAAATGAGGTTCAAGATGATGCTCATTCATCTAGTCCTCTTCGCTTGGAATTTTACTCAGGTCTCTAACATATTATTCATCTTATAGTCTTTCAGCTCTACCATATATGTTCATGTATTTTGCTACCATTCCAATTTCTATTCATTTATTTCTGAAAACCTAAATTAGAATTTAGCTCATTGTATCATGTCTTTGCTTGGTTTATGCAAAAGGAAAAACCAGTTCCAAGGCCCTGATTCGAAGTTCTATGTCTCAGGTATGATCAACATTGGAACTTTGTTGAATGAAATGGTTACTTGTGACTTCATCTTCTATTTTAATGCAGGTTGCAACCAATAATGGCCAGAAGAAGGTTGAAGATCAATTGAGAAGCCTAGAAGAAGAATTGGCGAAGATTAAGTATTGTTGTCACTTATGATTCTAAATTTATTTTTACCTTGCAATAGCTGTAGTTATGTAGAAATCTCAATCAATTTTTTCTTTCCTTTATTGCTTTTCAATATTTTTTTTAATAGAACTGGAGAATGAGAGTAGGAGAGGAACTTCGTTTTGTAGTCTCATATTTTTTCTTAGTTGGAAGTGTTACATTTGAATTTCATATGGTTGTTGTACAGGTATCTATTTGAATTCTTAAATGCATCTTCAAACCCATTTGATTTTAGTGCATATTGGTATTAGAAATAACATAATATATAGTAGCCTAGCTGGTTTTACACATTTAACCTGCTTTGCTTTCAAACTCTTTCTGTAAGTGTTGATTTCAAAATGTTTTATTGTGTTATCAGAGATGAGAACATGTCATTACTATCAGAGCGCGGCGAATGGGAAGTGCGAGCAAGGAATTCCATAGATAGACTTTATAGCTTCAGGAAAGAAAATGATCACCAGGTGATTTCATGACAATCCAAAATTGAAGTAAGCTGTGCATTGCATTTGCAGCCATTTTTTTAATGATTTTAACATTTTGTGTTCTCCATTTTCAGCTGCTTATTTTGAAGCATGAAAATGAATTAATGTCAAATGCTGAGAAGCAAGCACGTCAAATGACTAATAGTTTATCTCAGAGGCTACACTGCTTGCAGATTGCTGTGGAAAGTGGAGTTGAAGAGAGGAAGAAACAAGAAGAATATATACATATGTTGCAGGTATATTTTCCTAATTGCAGCCCCTAAAAGAAGTCATTTTTGTAAGGGAAAATGAAGTGTCATTCTTGGTTTCTTTGCTTCAAGTAATTATTCGCTGGCCATTGTAAATTTACAGAACGAATGTGCTAAGGTTAAGATAGAGCTACAAGAACAGAACAAGTGCATCAAAAGGCTTACACTAGACCTTGATAAGACCACTCAATTTCCTAGGAGAAAAACTGAAGAGACAAGACAAAAACTAATCAATGCTTTGAGTGAAATTGCAGCTGTTGAATCCAATGCTAACTGTGCTGAGGTACTATTTGTTTGTGTTTGTGTTATTTTCTTCATGTCACCCTTTAGTTGGATTATATTAGAAAACCTCCTAGGCTTTTGTAGCCTCTCAAGGAGGTTAGGACTTGAGATGTTAGTAGGAATGCTTACTACATTAGAATTCAGCGAGACTCATGTTAAATTGGTTACATAGTCAAGGTTTGCACTGCACTACAGAAGCCAATTAGGTGTCATTAATTATGATTTGTTGTCCTTGGACATTGTAAACAAACTGACTCAAAATCTGTAACAAATGCTCTTAACAATGTACCTAACAGGGATGGTGAGCAAGTTTTGTGAGAAGTACAAGGTGTTGGCTGGAAGCTATATCATATTGATGAAGATGTATTGATATGAATATGGATAAATTGGTTAATAGAGGATATCCATAATAAACTCAAGATCCATGGATTGCACACCCTAACAAAGGGGAATAAGACCTTAGAAAATGAACATTTATTGCAATAGATTGCCAATTGGGGGATTATGACATTAACTAACATGTGGTTGGTTCAGAGTACATGCTTGATTCCCTTAAAGTAAGGTCTCAGATTCAATGCATTAGTCCTCACATATCATCATGATCCATTAATGTTTCTGTTGGGGAATATATATGATCTTTGTGCCACTTACTTTATTATGGATTTAGAGGTTTTCTGCTTCTCATTTCACAATTCTACTCAGGTGTCCCAGCCAATTAGTTTGAGCAGAAATCCAACCTTTACAAAACAGGTAACTGGAGTTAATAGAATGAATCTAGAATCATAATAGAATTTGCTGTTTTCATGTTCAAGAAAAAATATACTGTGAACCATGAAAACTGTTTCAAGGAATTGGATTCTCTACAATCACTTGTGTGACTGCATGAAATCCTGGCCACTGAAAATACATTTTATATATATATTTGTAGGAGAGATCTACTTACTCCAAGAGTAACTTTTTTAGAGTTAATCTTTGAGAATTATTCTTCATCTTCACCATTCATTTTCTTGAGATCTAATAGTTAAGATTAATTACTTATTACAACCATTAGATCTTAAAAAAATGAATGGGGAGGATGAGGAGTAACTCTAAAAGAATTACTCTTGAAGTGAATTCCCTACTGTGTGTGTATATATATATATATAAAATTTAAGAAAATACAACTCAAAAAATTGTGTACCATTAGATGATAACTACAGGACCCTGCAGTAGGGAATCCAAATCTGTATTCTAAATATATAATTAAAGAAAAATCATATGATAGTGTTTAGAAATGAGAAATATAAAACTTTACTCATAACAAGGATGATTACGTTATGATGATTACCCCGGCTCTAACAAATATCTATTACATTCAAAAGAAAACTTTACTCATAACATCTATGTTTAATAATGAATCACATGCCATTGGTTATAACAAATCTTACATATTTATAATTTAGAATAGATTGACCAAAAATGTTATTTTTGTCAAGACTAGCTTGCCCAAGAGAACTGAAATTACTTCTACAATTATGTAGGGTTGTTCAATTTGCCTAGCCAATGAGAAGAACATGGCCTTTGGTTGTGGACACATGGTAAACTCCAAAAAACACTACCATTTTTCCCCTTTCATTTTAATGCAATGCTGATTTGTAAGTGGTTCAAATGCAGACTTGTTTAGAGTGTGGACCAAAAATTCGCGAGTGTCATATATGCCGAAGGCAGATCACCAGTCGTATAAGGTTGTTTCCTAATTAAATGATGGAGAAGTTGATAAGCATTTTCTATAAGAATGCCATTATGTTCGTGCACCACCATTAAACAGACTTTTTTTTTTCATTTTCTGCTACGTATATATGCTTAGTAATAAGAGAAAGTCTTGACCATCAGATTTTACATTGATAGTCAAGATTATATAAATTACATAAAGGTCATCAGGATTTGACCGTGTATATATTTATGTATTTGTGTGCTTACATATGTATGTATGTATCGGTATTTATATATGAAAATCTATGTAAAGCTTAATATTTTGTTGAACTGAACATCAATGCAGAAGACAGTGCTAACAACAAAAGAAAATGATAAACATTCAGACATGGCCATCCACGAAACTTGTGATATGTTATACAGCTATATACTTTGATGATGGCTTAATTTATGTCCCAATGTAGTTTTAATTCCTTAGTAATTCGGTATAGCCTATGGATGACATTGACTAAAAGATGTTGGAATTGTTCAATCTTGAAAAGTAAGTTGTTTACTCTATAGTATAATAGAATTTATCTGTTTGAGATGGACGTGAATGTGTATTTGAGGTGAATTGCAGAGATGTACATTGGCACATAAGATGTGCTCGCACACCTACAAATGGCACTCTGATGTTGAAGTCAATAATAATGCAATCAAAGTGACCTAATGTATATTAAGACTATGTTTGACAAAATTAGCTGAAAAGTTAGCTGACAGTTAAAAAGCTAGCTAGTAGCTTTTTTTTAGAAGGTAGAAACTAGCTGAAATGTCTTGTTTTACATAGCCTAAGTGTTCAACAGAGTGTGTATAGGAATAGTTATAACATGTCCTAAGGAAAATCAGGTTTCATCAAATGCATTCCAATACAACACATTGGCTGAGTTTCCTTTATCTACCAAGACTCGCTTGATATTGTATCCTTCACCCGTAAGGTGATTACTTTCATTTGGCAACACTCCTTCAAAACATCCACTTGTGAGTATTAGAGGAGGATGCCTTGTCGTATAGAGATGACCGACCTTGTATAGCTTTTACTAGATGAGTTGGTTGGTCATCAAAATAAAATTATGTTTAGCTAAAAATTGTTGTTAATTACATTGGTTGGCGAGTTAATGCTTTGAAATGATTCTGGGGGTTTTGAGTTCAAATGCATGATTTTTGGCAATGTGATTGTTGATGATGTAAAGGTGTATTTTTTAATTTTATTTTGATGTTATGGATATATTCTTGATGTTGAGAAGTTGTTTGGAAACATTCAATGAATCTAACTTGAATTTGGAAATTTATAAAATGGTAATTTAGGGAAGGCGAGTTTTTTATAGACCTATTTTGCAAAATTCACTGAGCAAATTCAGATTCGCTGAGTGAAAAATACAACTAAAGGGTACCAAATGGTGTTTTTGCCTATATTTTTTGAACAACAATATGTTTTCGCGTCATTGGCTAAGTGTGGCTGCATGGTCATTAAGAGAAAATGGTCCATGTTGCTGAACAACCGAAGTTTAGGTTATTCACCAAGTGAGACCTGAGTGGGGTGATGCTAGGTGCACCCAGCATTATTGTTGGTGCACCCAACATTTTAAGTGAATGGACGAAAATGTCCTTCACTTAAAATTTAAAAGTTGTAAACCCATTTCACTGTTCATAGTTTCCGTACGACTCATCCTCCTTGCGCCGCTTCCTTTTCTTGGTTGTGCGTTCGAGCTTCTTCTATTCTTGAGCGTCTGCATTGGTTGCTTCCTTAGAGGTTTGTTTGTCGCCCATTGGGTGATTCGTTGTCGGCATTGAGGACCTACAGCTTTATTTTGTTGTTTCACCGTCGAGGTAAGCTTCTGCTCTCCATTATGTAGACAAAGGATCAAGCTGAATGTTTTGATGATGCCAAAGGATCACATGTTTTTCAAAGCTTTATTCAAGACAAAGAAATTAAAGATATTCAAGATGGATGATCAAGACAGTCTCTAGAGTCTTAGGAAGGGCATATTAAATAGGAAGGGAATTCCTAATTGAAGTAGCAAAAGGTTTGGCCAAGAAATTTAAGTTAAAAAGTCTTTTTCAAGATATTTACTCTCTGGTAATCGATTACCAGAGGATGTAATCGATTAACAGTGGCCAAAAATGATTTACAACAGCTATTAAAATTTGAATTCAAAATTTGCACTGTGTAATCGATTACACATGGTAATCGATTACCTGCAGTTATTGAACGTTTTAATTCAAATTTTAAAGCTTGTAATCGATTACACACATACTGTAATCGATTACCAGAGGAGATTTTCAGAAAATATTCTCAACAGTCACATCTTTTCGTTTGGTTCTTGAATGACCATCAAAGGCCTATATATATGTGACTTGAGACACGAATTTGTTAAGAGTTTTTCAGAACAACAAGTGTTTATTCTCTCAAAAAGCAAAATCGTTTTATCCTCTTAAGAATTCCTTGGCCAATTCAATTGCAATTCATTAAGGAATCATTTGAGTGCTCAGATTGTAAAATCTATCTCTTTCAAGAGAGATTCATTCTTCTTCTCTTTCTGATTCACTAAGGGATTAAGAGACCGAGGGTCTCTTGTTGTAAAAGAATTCTAAACACAAAGGAAGGATTGTCCTTGTGTGTTTAGAACTTGTAAAAGGAATTTACAAGATAGTGGAACTCTCAAGCGGGTTGCTTGGGGACTGGACGTAGGCACAAGGGTGTGGCCGAACCAGTATAAATTTGAGTTTGCACTTTCTCTTCCCTTAAACTCCTTTATTTATTATTGTTTTATATTCATATTCAAATTGTTCTATTTGAATCAATATTTAAGAAGTTCATTATTAAGGGAATTTATAACTTGATAGAATTTTAATTGGGGAAATAGTTTGTAATATCTTAATTCAACCCCCCCCTTCTTAAGATATCTGAGGCCACTTGTCTAACAAGTGGTATCAGAGCTTCATTCTTGTATAAAGTTTAGAAGCTTCAAGAAAAATGGCCTCAGCAAATTCCTTATTTCCAGAAGGAAATTCTATCAATAGACCTCCAATCTTTAATGGAGAGGGTTACCACTACTGGAAAACCCGAATGCAAATTTTTATTGAGGCAATAGACTTAAGTATTTGGGAAGCCATAGAAATAGGGCCATATATACCCACCACAGTAGAAAGAATTACAACAGATGGTAGCACATCAAGTGAAAGCATAACAATAGAAAAACCTAGAGATAGATGGTCTGAAGAGGATAGAAGACGAGTTCAATACAATCTAAAAGCCAAAAACATAATAACATCTGCCCTGGGAATGGATGAATATTTCAGGGTTTCAAATTGTAAGAGTGCTAAGAAAATGTGGGACATTCTACAATTAACACATGAAGGAACTACAAATGTTAAAAGATCTAGGATAAACACACTAACCCATGAGTATGAACTGTTTAGGATGAATGCAAATGAAAGCATTCAAGACATGCAAAAGAGATTTACACATATAGTAAATCATCTGGCAGCCTTAGGTAAAGAATTTCAAAATAAGGATCTCACAAACAAAGTGTTAAGATGTTTAAGTAGAGAATGACAACCTAAAGTAACGGCCATTACTGAATCAAGAGATTTATCTAACATGTCTCTTGCCACTCTATTTGGAAAGTTACAGGAACACGAGATGGAATTATTGAGATTACGCCAACATGAAGAAAATGACAAGAAAAAGAAAGGAATTGCTCTTAAAGCATCATCTTCAATCCAAGAAGAAAGTGATAAGGAAAATGATCTAGATGATGATGATGATCTAAGCCTTTTTGTAAAAAGATTCAACAAGTTTCTTAAAGTAAGAGGAAATCAAAGGCGACCCAATTTTAAATCTAAGAGAAGGACAGAAACTTCATCCTCTACTCTAAAATGCTTTGAGTGCAATCAACCTGGACATCTGAGGGTTGATTGTCCCATCTTCAAGAAAAAGATGGAGAAGTCTGAAAAGAAAAATCTTAGTGAAAAGAAATTGAAGAAAGCATACATCACATGGGATGAAAACGATATGGAATCTTCTGAAGATTCAGAAAATGAAGAGATAAATCTCTGCCTTATGGCTAAAACATATGAAAGTGATGAAGAGGTAACATCTTCAAATAACTTATCTATTTCTTTTGATGAATTGCAAGATGCATTTGCTGAACTGCATAAAGAGTCAATTAAACTTGCAAAGTTAGTTTCATCTTCTAAGAAAACAATTTCAAATTTAGAAAAAGAAATTTCAAAATTAAACAAAGAATTAGATCATCTTAGAAATGAAGTCTCAATTTCTAAAACAAATGAAAAAGTTCATATCTCTATTATTTCTGACAAGAAAATATCAGATTCTTGTAGTTGTTGTGAAAAATATGAAAAAGAAATTAAAGAGTTGAAAAACTCACTTGCAAAATTTTCTTATAGTAAAAATAATTTAGATGTCATATTAGGAAAACAAATATATGTTTCCAATAAGGCTGGACTAGGGTATAAATCTGAAAAACAACAAAAGTTTCATAAAAACTTCTCTACTTCCACACAAAAATATAATTCTAGTTCTATCACTTGTTTTTACTGTGGAAGAAAACGACATGGCATATCTACTTGCTACTTTAAGAAAAATTACAGCAACATTAAAATGATATGGGTCTCAAAAGGATCCTCAGCTTATACTAACACACAAGGACCCAATAAAGTTTGGGTACCTAAGTCAAAAACTTGATTATGTAGGTGTCTTTGAGGAAGAAGTGGTACATAGATAGCGGATGCTCAAAACATATGACTGGAGATGCATCAAAGTTTACACATATCTCTCCAAAGAAAAGCGGGCATTTAACATATGGTGACAACAACAAAGGTAGAATCCTTGGAGTTGGTAAAATAGGTACACATTCTTCAAACTCCATTGAAAATGTTCTACTTGTTGAAGGTCTTAAGCACAGCCTGCTTAGTGTTAGTCAATTATGTGACAAAGGCTATCTAGTATCATTTGATTCTCAAAAATGTCTTATAAAACATAAGCATGACATTAATATAAAGCATGTAGGACATAGAGTCAACAATGTTTACATGATAGACTTAAGCCTAAAACTAGAAAACAATCATTGTTTTCTTAGCAAAGATGATGATCCATGGTTATGGCATAAAAGAATTGCTCACATAAACATGGATCACTTAAATAAATTAATTTCAAAAGATTTAGTAGTTGGTTTGCCTAAATTGAAATTTGAAAAAGATAAACTATGTGATGCATGTCAAAAGGGCAAACAAACTAGAGTCTCATTCAAACCTAAAAATATTGTTTCAACTACTCAACCCTTACAATTATTGCACATGGATTTATTTGGTCCATCTAGAACCATGAGTTTTGGAGGAAATTACTATGCCCTTGTTATAGTTGATGATTTCTCTAGATATACTTGGACATTATTTATTACTCATAAAAGTGATGCATTCCAAGCATTTAGAAAACTTGCTAAAGTTATACAAAACAAGAAAAATCTTAAGATTGCATCCATTAGAAGTGATCATGGGGGTGAGTTTGAAAACAAAGATTTTGAATCATTTTGCGAAGAACATGGTATTGAACACAATTTTTCTGCACCTAGAACCCCTCAACAAAATGGAGTTGTTGAGAGAAAAAATAGGTCATTGGAAGAAATTGCTAGAACTTTATTAAATGATACTTTTCTTCCAAAATATTTTTGGGCTGAAGCGGTCAATACTGCATGTTACATCATGAATAGGGCCTTAATAAGACCCATTTTAAAGAAAACCCCATATGAATTATATAATGGTAGAAAACCCAACATTTCACATCTACATGTTTTTGGTTGCAAATGCTTTGTGCTTAATAATGGTAAAGATAATCTAGGAAAATTTGATGCAAAATCTGATGAAGGCATCTTTCTTGGATATTCATTACAAAGCAAAGCATATAGGATATATAATAAAAGAACTATGAATATTGAGAAATCCATTCATGTTACCTTTGATGAATCTAATGCTATCTTGTCAAGAAAGAATATGCTAAATGATATTGCAGATTCTTTAGAACAAATGCATATTCATGGACAAGATTCTAAAGGAAATGGTAAAGGAAACAATGAAGATCCTCCAGAAGAAGTCAAATCCAATGATGAACTTCCAAAAGAATGGAAAGCTTCAAAAGATCATCCCCTTGACAACATTATTGGTGATATCTCAAAAGGGGTAACAACTAGACACTCTCTTAAAGATTTATGCAATAATATGGCTTTTGTATCTATGATTGAACCTAAAAATATAAAAGAACCCATAGTAGATGATAACTGGATCATTGTCATGCAAGAAGAACTGAATCAGTTTGAAAGAAACAATGTGTGGAAACTAGTAGAAAAACCTGAAAATTATCCTGTCATAGGAATAAAATGGGTTTTTAGAAATAAATTAGATGAACATGGCATAATTATTAGAAATAAGGCTAGGTTAGTAGCAAAGGGGTATAATCAAGAAGAGGGAATAGACTATGAAGAAACATATGCTCCAGTTGCAAGATTAGAAGCCATTAGAATGCTCTTAGCATATGCATCCATAATGGATTTTAAGCTCTATCAAATGGATGTTAAAAGTGTTTTTCTAAATGGCTTAATTCAAGAAGAAGTATATGTTGAAAACCCCTAGGTTTTGAAATCCCGGATAAACCAAATCATGTTTATAAATTGCAAAAGGCTCTTTATGGTTTGAAACAAGCCCCTAGGGCATGGTATGAACGTTTAAGCAATTTTCTCCTAGAAAAAGAATTTTCTAGAGGAAAAGTGGATATCACATTGTTCATAAAGAGAAAGCATAATTATATTTTGTTGGTTCAAATATATGTTGATGATATAATTTTTGGATCCACTAATGATTCATTGTGCAAGGATTTTTCCCTTCATATGCAAAGTGAATTTGAAATGTTAATGATGGGAGAACTAAATTACTTCCTGGGATTACAAATCAAGCAAACTCAAGGAGGTATATTCATCAACCAAGCCAAGTACTGCAAGGAATTGATCAAAAGATTTGGGATGGAAAGTGCAAAACACATGGCTACACCGATGAGCACTAGCTGTTACTTAGATAAAGATGAATCTGGTCAGTCTATAGACATGAAACAATATCGAGGTATGATCGGATCTCTTCTCTATTTATCTGCTAGTAGACCTGATATTATGTTTAGTGTATGCATGTGTGCTAGGTTTCAATCCAACCCCAAACAATCACATTTGAGTGCAGTAAAGAGAATCATGAGATATCTATTAGGTACAATCAATTTAGGATTATGGTATCCTAAGAACTCAACATGTAACTTAATAGGATATTCTGATTCTGGCTTTGTCGGATCTGAAACTGATAGAAAAAGCACAAGTGGAACTTGTCAATTCATTGGATCTGCTCTTGTCTCATGGCATATTAAGAAACAAAACAGTGTTGTTTTATCCACTGCTGAAGCGGAATATATCTCTGCCAACAGTTGTTGTACACAGATTTTATGGATGAAGCAACAATTATCTGACTATGGTATCCTTCTTGATCGCATACCTATTAGGTGTGATAATACTAGTGCCATAAATCTATCCAAAAACCTTGTACAACATTCTAGAACGAAACATATAGAAATTAGGCACCATTTTCTAAGAGACCATATTCTAAAGGGAAATTGTTTGCTAGAGTTTGTTGATACAAAGAATCAGCTTGCTGATATCTTTACAAAACCTCTCCCAAAGGATATATTCTTTTCAATAAGAAGAGAACTAGGCCTTTTAGACCTTAGTGATTTGGATAAGTAAAGTTTATGATTGATTGATTGTGTTTTGATTATGTATAACGCTTGTTTCTGTTTAATTTATTTTACTTTTCTTGTTGGTATAATTAACTCTTAAGATAATATAAGTTTTTAGACTTAGAAATAAGTTTTCTTTTAGGAAAAGGCTATTGTTTTGTTCTGGTAATCGATTACATGAATACTGTAATCGATTACACCAGAACAGATGGCCTGTAATCGATTACAGTCTTCATGTAATCAATTACCAGTAGGCTGCCTAAGAAAAATCAAGTTTCATCAAATGCATTCCAATACAACACATTGGCTGAGTTTCCTTTATCTACCAAGACTCGCTTGATATTGTATCCTTCACCCGTAAGGTGATTACTTTCATTTGGCAACACTCCTTCAAAACATCCACTTGTGAGTATTAGAGGAGGATGCCTTGTCGTATAGAGATGACCGACCTTGTATAGCTTTTACTAGATGAGTTGGTTGGTCATCAAAATAAAATTATGTTTCACTAAAAATTGTTGTTAATTACATTGGTTGGCGAGTTAATGCTTTGAAATGATTTTGGGGTTTTTGAGTTCAAATGCATGATTTTTGGCAATGTGATTGTTGATGATGTAAAGGTGTATTTTTTAATTTTATTTTGATGTTATGGATATATTCTTGATGTTGAGAAGTTGTTTGGAAACATTCAATGAATCTAACTTGAATTTGGAAATTTATAAAATGGTAATTTAGGGAAGGCGAGTTTTTTATAGACCTATTTTGCAAAATTCATTGAGCAAATTCAGATTCGCTGAGTGAAAAATACAACTAAAGGGTACCAAATGGTGTTTTGCCTATATTTTTTGAACAACAATCTGTTTTCGCGTCATTGGCTAAGTGTGGATGCATGGTCATTAAGAGAAAATGGTCCATGTTACTGAACAACCGAAGTTTAGGTTATTCACCAAGTAAGACCTGAGTGGGGTGATGCTAGGTGCACCCAGCATTATTGTTGGTGCACCCAACATTTTAAGTGAATGGACGAAAATGTCCTTCACTTAAAATTTAAAAGTTGTAAACCCATTTCACTGTTCATAGTTTCCGTACGACTCATCCTCCCTGCGCCGCTTCCTTTTCTTGGCTGTGCGTTCGAGCTTCTTCTATTCTTGAGCGTCTGCATTGGTTGCTTCCTTAGAGGTTTGTTTGTCGCCCATTGGGTGATTCGTTGTCGGCATTGAGGACCTACAGCTTTATTTTGTTGTTCCACCGTCGAGGTAAGCTTCTGCTCTCCATTATGTAGACAAAGGATCAAGCTGCTTGTTTTGTATGTATTATGGGTGACTTCGCCTGGAGGCCACTCATGAAACAGGTCGGACCTACAAGTGGGACTGTGCCACCGTTTCCTATTTTGGCAAAGAGGATGATGGATGATAGTGTTAGGTCCACTGGTCATCAAGGCTCCTGTTGTTGCTGCTATTACTCTCGCTCCTTCACCTCCTGTCGCTACTAAAGTTACTATGCCACCCACTCAAGCTTAATCTTTTGTCGTGCCGTCGTCCACCGTTGCGGCATCTTTGCTTAGTGCTGGTGTGGCGACCACTAGTGCTCCCACGGTGCTGCCTTATTCCTCTACAATTCTGGTGGTTTCTACCTCTAGTGTTTTGGCAACGATGGTGTCGTCTTCTTCATCTTCTTTCACTCGCGTCTCCATTAATCACTTGTACACCTCTACTTGTAGAAGCAAGTTTCATGATGATGAATCAAGTTGATTCAAGTAGTTTTGATGATGACAAAGATCATGACAAAAAGCCCAAAGAATGATTTCAAGATTAAGTCAACAAGTTCAAGATCAAGATTAATTTCAAGTTTCATGAGAACAAATCAAGAAGATTCAAGAATCAATAGAAGTTTGATTTCAAGATTCAAGAGAAGATGAATTCAAGATTCAAGAGAAGAAAACAAGAAGACTTCATAAGGGAAGTATTGAAAAGATTTTTCAAAAAACAAACATAGCACAGTTTTGTTTTTCAAAAGAGCTTTTCTCAAAATTTTCTAAGTTACCAGAGTTTTTACTCTCTGGTAATCGATTATTAGTTTCCTGTAATCAATTACCAGTGACAAAGTTTGATTTCAAAAGCTTTTAACTGAATTTGCAACATTCCAATTGCTTTTTAAATGGTGTAATCGATTACAATATATTGGTAATCGATTACCAGAGTATCTAAACGTTGAAATTCAAATTCAATTGTGAAGAGTCACATCTTTTCAGAAAATGCTCTGTATAATCGATTACATGGTTTTGGTAATCGATTACCAGTGACAAGTTTTGAATAAAAATCAAGAGATGTAACTCTTCCAATGGTTTTCAGGTTTTTCTCAAGGTTATAACTCTTCCAATGGTTTTTCTTGAACAGACATGGAGAATCCATAAAAGCAAGACCTTGACTTGCATTTCAATAACTTTCATATATACTTTTACAACCTTTGAATCTCTTTGAACTTCTTCTTTTTCTTCTTCCTTTGCCAAAAGCTTTCTGAGTTTTTTGGTTTCCAAACCTTGTTCTTTCACAGAAAACAAAAGTGTGTTATTCATCTTTTTCATTTTCTTCTCCCTTTGCCAAAAAGAATTCGACAAGGACTAACAACCTAAATTATTTTTGTGTCTCTCTTCTCCCTTTTCTAAAAGAACAAAAGACTAACCGCCTGAATTCTTTTGTGTCTCCCTTCTCCCTTTCAAAGAATTCAAAAAGACACAGTCTGAGAATTCTTTTGATTCTTCCCTTTCCCTTAAACAAAAGATTTCAAAGGACTAACCGCCTAAGATATCTTTTGTTTCCCCTTCACAAAGGTTCAAAGGACTAACCACCTGAGAACTTTGTTTTAACACATTAGAGGGTACATCCTTTGTGGTACAAGTAGAGGGTACATCTACTTGGGTTGTTGTAACTGAGAATAAGAGAGGGTACATCTCTTGTGGATCAGTTCAAGTGGAGGGTACATCCACTTGGTTGTTCAAAGAGAACAAGGGAGGGTACATCCCTTGTGGATCTTTGCTTGTAAAGGTTTTTACAAGGTTGAAAGAAATCTCAAGGACCGCAGGTTGCTTGGGGACTGGATGTAGGCACAGGTTGTTGCCGAACCAGTATAAAATTCTTGTGTTTGTCTTCTTCTTCCCTACACTCTTTAATTTCCGCTGTGCACTTTAATTATCGCTTTTACTTTTGGTTAAGTTTCTATTTCTGTTCTTTACTTTCTTAATATTATAGTAAAAGCCTAATTGAATCTAGTAACATTAAGAAGGATAGATTTTTAATTAGTAAAGGTTCATTAATAATTAATTCAATTCCCCCTTCTTAATTATTCTGAGGCCACTTGATCCAACACTAGTGATACTGACTCAATGTGGGGTGCAACTTATTGGCCAAAGCAGAAGACCCCAGTTGGCTTTATGTCAGCCTTCGACAAGAATCTTATTAGGTCGACTGGGTGTAAAATGCTACTAACTCTGTCAAAGTCTTTGTGCAAAAGGTGGTGTCCTTGGAGGCGGAGGTCGCCAAGTAGAGGACTATAGCTCGTACTCTTCGGCGAGTGGAGGGCCCTAAGGTAGCCAATGTCACCATCTCTTTTGTTGAGGTTGTAAGGTTGAACCACCAACTATCTTTCAAAGATGGTGGTGTATTGGTCAAGTTTCTACACACCTAGTTGGATAGTAATGAATTGTTTAGACGCTGCAAGGACTTGCAGGTAGAGAAGAAGGACCTGGGTAGCAAGGTCGAGAGCATGGTGGCTAAGAAGGACAACCTAGCCAAAGTGATTGCTGATTTAAAGGGAAGCCAATATGGAGCTTGAGTAAGAGCTGCTTCTGTACAAGAATGAGGTCATGGAGTAGCATGAAAAAGGATTTCAAAAGGTCGTCCAGAAGGTCAGTTTCTTTGCGAAAGACCTTGACTTAGGTCTCTTTGATCCCTTCAAGAATGTAAAGGATGGTGTCCTGCTTGATGAGGAAGACATTGTTGCGGAGTAGGAAGATGTTGATGAAGGGCGGGGTGTTGCGGAGCAAGGCAATGATGCCTATGTGTAGGCTACCTTTTCTTTATATTTTTCTTCTTCGTTGGAATTTGGCCGCATATACCTTCTAACTATTACAATTATTTTTATTCTCTTCAATGCACTTGTTTTCCTTCGATGACGAATTTTGAACTGTTTATGTATGTATTCTGTGTATGTCATGTATATTGCCTTTGTCTTTGCAACGCTCCATACTTGTGGTCATATGAATAAGGCTTCGTGATGTAGAATCTTTGACAACGTAGGAAGCAAGACCTTGTCGATGTAGAGGTAGGACTGTGGTTGTCTTGTAAAAAGTAGGTGACATGAAATCATCTCAAGTTTGATTTCAACCTAGTTAAAGGTCTTGTCACCCATCCGATGGGGCTTCTGTGTGCTTTGCGAAGCTTCTCCCCTGATGATTATGAGGAGTATGTTTGACATGCCCTTAGTTGAAGGTCTTGCCAACCAATTAGGGGATATGTCGCTTTACATGCAGAGTTCCTCCTCTGATGGTTATGAAGAGTGAGTGTGAGCTGCACATAATTGAATGTCTTGTCATGCAATCTGGTGGTGGGTCATCTTGACCTACAAAGTTACTTCTCTGATGGTTATGAGGAGTAATTATGACTTCGACCTAATTAAAGGTCTTTCCAAATAGTGGGGTGGTAGTTCATTTTGTTGAACTTGAACCCTTGACGGTGGTCGTCGTAGTTGCTGCAAGTGAGCAGACTAATGGACCTTGGGTTTTCTAGAAGTATGTACCAAGGGCGGACCTTGGGTTTTTGTGAAGTATATACCAAGGGTGGACCTTGGGTTTTGCAAGAATGTGTACCAAGGGCGGACCTTGGGTTTTGGAGATGTGAGCACCAAGGGTAGACCTTGGGTTTTTTATAAGCATGTACTCCTACACATATAAAAGTTAGGAATATAGAAGATTTTCAAGGATAGACCTTGTGTACCTTGAGTTCCTGTAGAGGTGGAACTTAGTAAAAGAAAGAGCTCACCAAGGATGAACCTTGGGTTTTATAAGCCCTTTGGAGGATTAACCAGGGAATCATCTGACTTTTGTTTTGGGCATCGTGCTCTTGCATATATGTCACTCACCATGGGTGGCATGACACACATTGGAGACATTGTGATAAGCTCTTCCATATATGTCACTCACCGTGGGTGGCATATACTAAAGCCATGATGGCGTCACTCTCTTGCATGTGTGTCACTTGCCATGGGTGACATACACTGGAGTCGTCATGGTGATGTGCTCATGCATGTAAGTCACTCACCATAGGTGACATACATTGGAGTCGTAATGATGTGCTTGTGCACACATGCCACTCACCATGGGGGACATGTACTAGATGCTTAGTAATATGCTCTTCCATATATATCACTCGTCGTTGGTGGCATATACATGAGTCATGGTGGTAATACGCTCTTGCATGTATGTCACTCACCGTGGGTGGCATACACTGGAGTCGTGATGGCAATATGCTCTTGCATGTGTGCCACTCGCCGTGCGTGACAAACACTAGAGTCGTGATGGTAATATGCTATTGTATGTATGCCACTCGCCATGGGTAGCATGTACTGGAGACTTAGTAGAGTTCTCGTGCGAACATGTCACTCGCCCATGGGTGGCATGTACTGGAGACACAATGGAGTGCTCATGCGTACATGTCACTCGTTGTGGGTGGCATGTACTGGAGACACAGTGCTACAAGAAGGGCTCACCAAGGGCAAACCTTGGATTTTAAGAGCCTCATTGGTATGACTATGGACACTCTTGTCTTGATAAGAGAAATGTGAAAAGGAAGAGATGTAGAATACTATTCAATGTATTTGATTGAGTACAAATTCCTTTTGTTACCCTGGATGTGTCTCGTTAAAGCCCCTTAAGCCAAAACCCTGATTTTTCTATTTTTGGGACAATAGACCTGAGTAGGGAAAAGAGTACAACATTGGGTTTAGAGTGTAGGTTAGCTGAAGTAGAACTTCAGGTGGGTGGCGTTCCATGTTCTTGGAATTGCATTGTTGTTCAACTCTTGTAGTCGGTACGCTCCATTGTCAAGGTTGGCTATGACCCTGAAGGGACCTTCCCAGTTGGGGCCAAGCTTTCCCGTTCAGGAATCTTTTCTGGCTTCACCTCGGACTCACCATACGAGGTCGCCAGGTTGAAAGGCTCACGGTTGAACCTTTGTATCATTTCTCCTAGCAGCTTGGAGTTTGGCAGTTTCTTCTCTAATCCTTGCCATTTCTTGGACTTCTTTGGTGGCTTCAAGTTCCACCCTCATATTCTCTTCATTTCACTATTGCTAGAATAGTAGTCTCCTTGTCGATGGTTCCCCGACTTCAACGTGGATCATGGTGTTTGTGTCATATGTGAGTCGGTTAGGAGTTTTGTTTGTTGTTGTCTGGGGTGAACAATGGTACACCAAAAGTATGTTGTAGAGTTCTTCTTTCTATATGCCCTTAGACTTATCAAGTCTAGTATGCAGGGCCCTGAGGATGACTCTATTACCTATCTCTGCATGTCCGTTAGTCTGAGGATGTTCGATAGAGATGACTATGTGCTGGATACCTCGCCTTGTCCGGAAGTTTTCATAAGTATAAGTTTTGAATTGAGTGCCATTATCTGTGACAATGACGTATGGGAGGTTGTACCTGTAGATGAGGTGTTTCCAGTTTAATTTCTCCACCTCACTGGCCATATTTTCTCATAATGGTCATGCTTTTGTCCACTTGGTAAAGTAGTCGATGACAACTTGTAAGTATTTAACTACACCTTGGGCCTTTGGCAATGGTCCCAATATGTCCATTCCCCACATGGCAAAGGGCCAAGGGGAACTCAAACTGTTAAGATTGTCAGGAGGACTGGCTGGCACGTTTGCAAACTCTTGGCATCGTCTACACCTCCTGGTAAAGTCAAGGCCATCTGCCCTGAATGTTGGTCAGTAGTAGCCAGCTCGCATCGCTTTGGTGGCTAGGGAGCGTCCTCCAGTATGGAGACCACAGATCCCTTCATGAAGTTATCTCATGACATAGTCTGCCTGTTGGTTGTTTAGGCATTTTAGTAGGGGTGATGTCAACCCTCTTTTGAACATCTTGCCATCAAGGATGATCTAGTAGTTGGCCTTCCATTTAAGGTATCGGGTTTCATCCTCGTTTGGTGGCAGTACCTCCCGGATCAGGAAGTTCTTGTAGGGGGTCATCTAGTTTGGTTTTTGCTCTTCTCTAGCCATATCTTCCTCAACATCTATGGTGGGAGTTTGGAGCGTCTCCTAGATGATGGTCTTGAGGTGCCCAACCTTCTTGATGCTGGCTAGCTTGGAGAGCAGGTCTGCCCTAGTATTGCTTAACCTGAGGATGTAGTACATTTCAAAACATTTGAAATTGTCGATGAAAGACTTGGTTATGTGATAGCACTTGAGCAACATTGTTTCTTTGGTTTGGTATGTGTTGGCAACTTATCTATGGACAAGTTGTGAGTCTGTGTAGCATCGCAATTTCTTAGCTTTGACTTCTCTTGCTAGCTTCAAACCTGCGATAATTGCCTCGTACTCTGCCTGGTTGTTTGAGACTCTGAAGTTGAGCTTGAGGGCTTTCTTTGTAGTGATATTCTCACGGCTTTCGAGGATGATCCCTACCTGTTTCCTTTTACATTGGACGCACCGTCAATGTAAATGGTCCACCAGCCTGGGTGGTTGTGTCATTTTTAGCGAATTCTTCTAGAAAGTCAGCCATGAACTGTGTCTTCATGGGTTGTGTTGTTCATACTAGATGTCAAACTCTGAAAGTTCTTTACATCAGGCTACCATTCTTCCTGTGAGTTCAGGCTTTCTCAAAACTAGCTTGATGGGGTAGTTCATCTTGACTACCACTTGATGACTCTGGAAGTAGGACCTAAGTCGTCAGGCCGAGGTAATGAGTGTTAACACCACCTTTTTTATCATTTGGTAGCACTTCTCAACGTCAAGCTACTGAGAGATACAAGAGTAGGGGTGCTCTTGCCCTGGGTCGATTGACACCTGACGATGTGACTATGGTCTTCTTGAAAGCTAGGAAGGCTTGTTCACAAGTCTCATCCCATAGGAAGGGCTCAATTTTCTTGAGTTGTTTGTAGAATGGATTCTCTTTTTCGAGGAGCTTCGAGAGGAACCTGGACAGGAATGCTAGCTTACCGTTCAATTTTTGGACTTCTTGGATGTTGGTTAGGATGCATATCTCCAGTATGGCAATGCATTTTTCGAGGTTGGCTTCAATCCCTAGAGGAACTTGCCTTCGCCTACCCCGAAAGTACATTTCTTAGGGTTGAGGTGCATGCCGCATTTGCGGACTTCCCCGAAGAATTTTTCTAGGTTTGCCACATGTCGGGGTATGCTTTGAGACTTGACCACCATGTCGTCCATGTATACCTCGACGTTTCGTTTGATCTGTTGTTTGAAAACTTGATCCATCATTTTTTGGTATGTCTCACCTACATTTTTTAGGCCTAAAGGCATGACCCTGTAGCAAAAGTTGGCATCTTCAGTGATAACTGCCATTTTGTCCTCGTCTAGAGGATGCATCCTGATCTACTTATATCCGGAGTAGGGATCCAGGAAACTTAGCACCTAGATTCTGGATGCTCCATCGACCAGCCTGTTGATGTTGGACAAAGGGTGTGCGTCTTTGGGGCGTGCCCTGTTTAGATCAATGTAATCGGTGCACATTCGTCATTAGGGTATGCATCTTTGAGCCAGGTAGAAAACCTGACCTTTCTGATGACGTTTGCATGGAGGAGATTGTCGACTTATTCTTTGATGGCTTTATGCCATTTTTCGCTTATCTTTGTTTTCTTTTGTGATACTAGTTTGGCCTAGAGGCAGATAGCAAGTTTGTGACAAATTATGCCAAGATGGATTCCTGTCATGTCAGATGGTTACTAGGCAAATAAATTTGGGTTTCTATGTAGCACATCGGTGATGCATTGCTGGTCGTGACTAGTGAGATCCCTACAAAGCCCCGTGCACTACCTGCCCAAGTTTAGGTCCGAGTTGCAGCTAAACAAGTTATTTGATGGGTTTTGGGCTTTTGTCGGAGGTGTCATCTTGCAGATCTATGTCAAAATCACTGCCTCGGCTGGCTTAGTAGACGATTAAGGCTCGAATTTGAGACCCTTCGTCCACAGTCATGACTTGAGTGCCTTCATCCGATGTGGGATAAGGCATGGCAGGCTCTCGAATAAGAGGATATGATGCTACCTTCAGGCTCTCTACATAGCATTGTCGTGCTTCCTTTTGGTCAGCCTTAATGGTTACAATTTCCCTATTAGTGTAGGAATTTCATTTTTAAATAAAGTGTGGAGACTATGGCTCCAAGCTCGTTAAGTGTCTTCCTACAGATTAAAGCAAAGTATGATGTGTCTGCATCAACCAGTTTATATCTAATGGTGAAGCTCCTGGAGAGCTTGTCGTGACTGAAGGTGGCATTAAGTCCACGTAGCCTTTGGTCTCGACTCTCTCACATGTAAAGCCGAGGAGTGGACCGGTGTGAGGGTGGACAATGTTAGGTGAGACCTCGAGTTTCTAGAAGGTTTTCCAATACAAGATATCAACAAAACTGCCCCGGTCAATAAGGACCGTGGACACCATGAAATTTTCAATGATGATGGAGATAAGGACCCTAGACACCATGAAATTTGCAATGATGATGGAGATGATCACGGGGTCGTCTTGGTTGACGGGGTTGATGCCCTTGAAGTCCATATCCGTAAAGGTGATAGGAAGGAGACTTCGTTGTAGGGGTCTGTCAACAAAGTTAATGTCGATGTCCCGAATGACATGGAAATGAAGTTTTCGGGACTAGCTGGATTGTCCCTCAAAGGAAAAGCCACCAGCAATGGTGTTGATTACACCTCTGATGTGTTGGGTGAGTTCTTGTCTTTATCTACATCGGTCTTCCGCTCTTCTTCTATCTTCTTCCTAGTTCATGTGTTGCTCCTCTTGATGTCCTCTTGGTCTTGCTCTTGCTTGGTGATTGTCTAGCCTCTTAACAAACTAGGCTAAATACCTAGCATGTATAAGTTCTTCTATCTTGTCTTTTAGGGCCTAGCAATTTTCGATGTTATGACCAATACTGTAGTGATATCTGCAAAATTTAGATGTGTCTGACCCTAGCCTAGGAGGTTTCATCTGGGGTAGCTGGATGGGTAACTCCAGGTTGAATGCTTCCTTGAGAATCATGGTGTGATTGATTGTTAAGGGTGTGTAACGCTCGTACCTGGGCCCTTTGGAGAGAGGTTGGCGCTTGTCCGGCTTGTGTCTTTCATCAGACTTGTGCAAGTCGGCCTTAGTGTTTGTTTTACGCTTTTCACGCTTATGTCCGGCTTGTTGGACTTCATTCCTAAATCTAGACATTTCTTCCATTTGAATGTAGCCCTTGGCTCAATCATGCACCTCGTCCATGCTACCGGGTGGTTTTTTTTGCACAAACTGTTTGTGAGCTTGTCGAGGTGTAATGCAAGGAGCATGGAATGTAACACTACCTCGAGGTTAAGATTTTGGATCTAGACGGCTATGCACCCAATCTGTCCATGAATTTTCTAAGGAACTCATCGTTTGCTTGTCGCAGACTGGCCAAGGCGACCGAGGTCATGCGATGAGACATGCTAATGGCGTACTACACACTGAATTGTTCGACAAGGGTGTCGAAATTATCTATGGACCTAGGTGGAAGTCCACCATACTAGGTCAATGCTTCCCCCTTGAGGGACGTAGGGAAAACACGACATAGAATTGCGTCATTGTTAGTGTAGAGGTTCGCCTATGCCAAGAGGGCATCCAGATGCTCATCTAGATCTGTTGTCCAATCGTACCGCTCGAGGTTGAGTGGTTTCCACCCCAAGGGTATGTCTGTCTCCATAATGCAATCAACAAAAGGATGTCGACGGACAGTCCACCTTGTTGGACGGTGCATGTAGGAAAGACTTAAATCATCTGTAGTGTTGCCCATGAGTCAGGGATATGATTCCCCTTGAGTGCGTTCAGGAAAGGTGTGGGCGGATTGCTCGTTGCCTTGGGGACGTCTGACACGAGCCTCCAGCTTGTCATGATTAGCCTTTAACTTTGTCAACTCCTTCTCATGGTGTTGCTCCATCTCTGCAATGCGGTTTTGGAGTTGTTGTAGAGTGTCTGTGTCTGTCATAGCTGCCGGATGAGGATGGGAGTTTTCGAGGGGGGTCTCGCATCTAAGGCCAGACCGAGTGTTGACCATGGATAAATGAGAGAGAATTGACGAGAGACCATGGGGTATGTTTTATCGTGGCCCCATGGTGGGCGCCAAATGTTCTTACCAAAATCTGGAACCTAGACATGTCAGGGTTGACACGGGGGATGTGGGGTCCTATACCTTACACGTCGACTTGGAAAAGATACCTTTGACAAGAGGGGGACCTACAAAACAAAGGACTTTGACGCTAACATAAGAATATGAGTAAGGAGAAGTAAGCAAGTAAATTTGTATAAGTGCGAATATGCTTCAACTCGAAGGGTAAGCGATTAAGATGTGATGGGATGTAGAGGGTTCGATGGAACCTATATTTATAGTGGTGGAGCATGATTGTTGGTCCTTGTTTGTAGGGGTTGTTATAGCCTTTACAGATAATTCTCGGCTTGTAGAGATATGTCACGTGTATTTTGTGGGTCCTAGACAGTACAGTTAATTATCAATAACTATTAAATCTAGGCCCAATTATAATAGTTCAGGAATGTGTTTGTCCTTTCCTTCAAACTCCGTAGTATTATAGTGTAATTATTAGGTTGAACATAAACCATCGATCATTGAGTCTTCCCATAAGAACGATTTATTTTAATTTTTATCCTTATATTCATAATAAGTATTGGCATTTATTCATATTTTATTTTTTTTCATTTTCGACCGACAAGATTAAATTTATTCTATCTAATCTTTTATAGATAGTTTTCAAGAATAAATGAAAAAATATCCTACGCACAAAAGCATATATTTTTCTTCTTTTATAAACAAGTATTATATTAATACAGAAGAGTTTTTTAAACAAAATTACTAAGGGAAACTTCAACTCTTCTACAAAATTAAGCTACCAAGACTTTAGGGTGTTGCTAGGTGCACCCAGCGTTATTGCTGGTGCACCCAGCATCACTTAAAAATGCCAGAAATGCCCCTCCAATGTTTCATTGTGTGGATCAAGTTGATCCGTAAAAGACCCGTGAATCAACTTGATCCGCGAAAGTCTCCTGCGGATCAAGTTAATTCGTGTAACACATGCGGACCAAATGCGGATCAAGTTGATCCATGAGTCATACACAGATCAACTTGATCTGTGAGTTTTCCACGGATCAACTTGATCCGCACGAGACTGAATTTTTTCAAAAAGTTTAACTTTTTGAAACTTAATTTTAAATGACATTTGTAATATTAGTTTAACATTTCTAATTTACTTACTTCCATTCATAATATGTCAATGAATTTCGAATGGATTTGGTATAAATTTTGGATCAAGTAATTTAAACATAATTGACAAAATAACACTAATATTATAAACTAATATTATTAATCAAAATAACTTAAAATATACAAAATGTTAAGTCAAATACATCGTCAAAAACTAATGATATCTAAAGTGTGAATAAACTATTGATGATCCGTGCGGCGCCTACGTCGGGACCTCACATACACATTGCGGTCTTCTGTGACACCCCTGGCAATCCTGAGGCATTTTTGGATGACCTCTTCATGTGTGGATGTGCCTGCCGCATTTAGATGCTACTCCAACGCCTCCGTGATCGCATGGCAAGCCTCCTGTTAAATAGAAAACAAACGAATTATACAAATTAGTATTAAAATAATTGAAGTAAATGACATACATCTAACCAAATAGTAACACTTACCACTGCATGTCTGGGCTCATCCGCATCAGGATCCACATGTGTCGATGTCGGTGTTGCCTCATGAGGGATATGACTGGGCTATGTCGCATATACATCTCGAGGAGGATCCATCTGTGGCGCAGTCATGAATGGATGCGATATGACAAAGAACCAGTCTATGTAGTCAGGCGCACACTGACCTGGCACAACACATAGATCACCTGCTGCCAGATGGTCTGAGTAGTGCGTCCAAGTATTGTCCACGTCATCATATGACACCCATGAATGGACAGAGTGTGCAGGAATGCACTGGACGTAGCCGAACTAGCGCATAACCCTCTCCGATCTGTATCTGACAACAACAGGCCCCCACTGGAGCTGTCCCGAGAAGCACGAAATCGGATGAAAGTCCTGCACAGGTCGGTGCTCCGCATATGGCATCCAGCAGACATCTAGGATCCTCAGACAATCCAGGCGTTGCCTGTATGTCATTGTAGATACCTTCTTCACAATATTCTTTGTTGCAATCCACCGACACACACGTGGTGACACCTTGTCATAATCCGGATTAGCATTGCACTCTGCAACTAACGGAAAGTGCTCATATATCCAACACTACAGGGTTTACACGAAAATCATACATGTTAATTAAATATACACTCATTAAAACATTGTTGTAAATAAATTATGAAATACATGTTAATTACCTGTAACAAGGTGATGTAACCAGCAAGCTGTCGGCTGGTGCTGAGATTGGCATCATTAAGTTGATCGTACATATGAATGAGGCCAGCAGCTCTTCATGCATACCGCCCAGCAAGAGTGAGGTCACACAGGGCCTGTAAGTGTGAGACATGAACATGGGTTGCACTCTTATTAGCAAAAAAGAGTGTAACCCAAAAGATGTAGAAGATAAGCGCGAGCGGCAGCTGTCCAGTGCTACGTCTGACATCTGCACTGGTATACGTCTAGCAACCACTACAGGCGTAAATATGGTCCACCACATTCGCCTATCTCGGCCATGGTCACCTCTGCTGAGACCATCAGTAAATCAACCAACAGCACCACCACCTCGTCGGTACGCAAAGGCTGGAAGTCATGGAATGCGCCAACGATAGGCAAATAGAGAAGAGACATGACGTCGTCCAGCGTGATCGAAACCTCCCCCACAGGAAGATGGAAACTAGAAGTCTCCCGATGCCACCTCTCGACAAAGGAGGATATAAGTCCCCGATCGCTGGTGTCTATCGAACACGCGATCAAAGGACTTAATCCTGTCCCAGCAACCATGTCATCAATTGCAGGAATAGGCCTGCCCAAGTTATGCATCTTCCTCCCATGGAAGGATAACTTCAACTGAGGACGTTCTTGAATTGAAGTACAAAGGAACACACAATTTGTTCAAATAACGTCAATCAATAACCAAAAACTCAATAAAAAAGAATACTTGACAGACTTGAATATTATAAATACTTGTTCAGACCATGCGTTGGCCGCAACATGGTCAGCATACTCTGTAAGCACTGATGGGTCCCTAGGTCTACCAGGAAATCCCTCAGGCTCATCTGCAGCATCCTGTGCACCAATATCCTGTGCGCCAGTCTCTGGACCAGTGTCCTGTGCGTCAGCATCTACCATGGGCTCATCCCCAGCTACAGCAGCCTCTACCTCTCGTATCGCAGGCGAGTCCGTAGGTACCGCAGGCACAACATCGTCAACAATGACAGGTACCCGTCGCCTGCGTGCCGATGCGGTCGGCCTTCGGCGCTAGGGAGTACCGTCAGAATCATCACCATCCCCTATCCCCAGACCTCTGGCAACAACCCTACCTAACGCATGGCCTAATCCTCTAGTCTTAACCATGATCTGCAAATGTCTACCACAAATTCCATCACTAAACCACACAAATTCCAATCAATCCTTTTATGTGTGTATGGTTTTTGAAATTTCATTTGGTTTGGTTTCAAGAAATTTGGTGTTTTGTGTTTGGGTTTGGACTATTGTTGTTATGTTGGAACTTCTTTAGATGCTTAATGTTTGTTCAATAAATAGCACTAGCAGTGTTATAAGCTTGAGAATTACCAAAGTCTGTAGGAGTGAGACAAAGGGCTTCAGGGAAATGGGCAGCAGAGATCAAACACACATCAAAGAAGATTAGGCTACAACTATTAGTTTGTGTTAAAAGCAATTCAAATGATGGCATTTTGATATTCTCTGTTAAACTAGTAGCTTGAAAAATACAATAGAAACACGGGCACCGGGAGACATTTATCAAAATAGTATATAAGTATACCTTGAATCATTAACAATTTTCTTGACTTTTACTTAAATAACATACTCAATTTGCATGATCCACTTCTTCAATCCTTTTAATTAGCATTAACAATTATAGTTTTAGAATCATTAACAATTTTCTTAACTTTTACTTAAATAAAATTATTCGTAAACTAAATGACACTCTTAGCACACATCCAAGGATATTTTGCATTTTTTTGTTATAGAGTTAAACACTCATCTCTATAAGGTGAGGTAAATGTAAGTACTCTTGTATGTGTTTTGTGTTTAGAGACTCTCTGCATTAGACTAGGGTATCATCTCCCTGGTCTCTTAATTTTCAATTACCTTAAAATATATTGTTAAAACATATAATCATGCATTCATAATTTGTTGATGTTGAAGCAAATTTTCTTGGTGGCAAAATGCTATTATTACATACCTCTTGTAAGGAAGTATGAGATTAATCAATCAATTATGATATTTAACCAGATTATAGGCATGTTTTTCATGCATGGGATATGCAGTAGCACAGTCAATACAATGTACAACATATGATAATAATCAAATATCAAAGATGTGTATCAATTGCAAACAAAGCAACTAAAACAAGGACCTAATTATTCTTGTGGTTCTGATTTATCTATCTTAAAATTGAAACATAAGCCCATGATCTTGTGGTTCTGATTCTAACTCATGGGAGGAGTGTTATATAGGGGTCACTGAAATTTAAATTTTCCAAGGACCTAATTATTCTTGTGGTTCTAATCTTTTTTAGGCACATGACAAGGCAACCTCAAAATTAACCCTAAACCCTAATTTAATAGCATTTTCATAAATAATAAACTAACTTTTATTTTTAAAAATTAAAATACATTCATGCGGATCAACTTGATTCGCATTCAGCCTCAGAGAACCCTACCAACTGCAGATCAAGTTGATCCGCATAAAACTTGCGGATCAACTTGATCCACCTTAAGCTTCACATAATCCTACCAAATGAGGATCACCTAAAAACTATGCGGATCATCTACATCCCTAGCACTACTGTGAATCAACTATAATGCAAACGCGGAACACCTAAATGCATACACGGATCAACTACCCTAACCACTACACAAAGCAACAATGGAAACGAAACGACAACGATGGAAGAGTGCTTACATCGACAATGGTGACGTGTTGAAGAAGAAGAAGAAGAAGAAGAAACGAACAATGGCGCCGCGAAGGGAGAAGACAACGATGGAGAAAGGAGAGTTGCGGATCAACTTGCTGGGTTGCACACGGTCGCAGAAGAAGGAGGAAGAAGGAGTCGCGGGAAGAAGAAAAGCCAATTGTTGGGTGCAAATGTTTTAAATAAATAAGTAGGGGCATTTTGGTCTTTTGCGCTTAAGTGTTGGGTGCACCAGCAATAATGCTGGGTGCACCTAGCATGAGCCAAGACTTTATAGGTTGAACAATACAAGTCCTATAAGACATATAATGAATACACCCATCTGAGAGAAATAATAAATATACCCTTTCTTTTTCCTCGTAAACCAACGTTAAGATTTAACAAACTTTAATCAAATCTATATAAGATCGATAATAACCAGCAGGTTGCATTTTACCTCATTGTTGGTCACCAGGTTATTATACATGAACTATTGAAAGCGACCTAAATAGACTTTTTTTTAAAAGGATATAAGTTAGGATTTACCGGTTTGATTATTGTTTTTGATCTTTTAATTTATTTTTTAGGTTTAATTTTATTGTCTTCTAAAAGGCTGATCTTATAATTTTTAAAAGCATTCAATTGAATCATTTCTGTCGGTTATATATATAATGATGTTAACACACTATCTATGTGACGAATGATGTTACTAAGGTGGTTCTCCTCTTTCCCAATAGGGTGAGAATAGGTCAGGCCGACCTACAGGGGCCTACAACCTGGCCTACATAAAGTTTGGCCTAGACTGGTCTATTTAATTAAAATGTTAGGCTTAGACTTTTTTAAAAGCCTATTAAATTAAATAGATCATGCTTAGGCTTATTAAAAAGCCTTAAGCCTAATAGGCTGGCCTATATATATGTATATATACTTATATTATTTTTTGGGTACCAATATATACTTATATTATTTTTTGGGTACAATTAATTATTTTTTTGAAACTAGCAGACTTTGATTACATATTACTGCTTCATAACTTTCATTCCTATAATCAAGTAAGACTTTAATTACAATTTAGGTGTGAGTCATATGCCCCTTTATATTCCTTATTATTTTTATTGGCTTTCCTAGTCCGGTTAATGTTTCCTTTTCCTTTAACTTTTCTATTACGTTCCTATTCCAGAGGAAAGGAATATTAATGTGAAGAAGGCTTTTAAAAAGGCTATCAGGTCAGGCCAGACTTTTAAAAAGGTCAGGCCGAGCCAAAATAAAAGCTTTTGATAGGCTAGAGACCAGGCTCAGGCCTTAAAAATTCATCGTAGGCTAGGCTCAGACCTTTTAAAGTCTGGCCTGACCTATTCTCACCCCTATTTCCCAACGCGGAGTTTATGACCATTGGAGGGCATAGGGTCATCTTCTTCATCAAATTGTGACCATTAGGGTTCCTCAAATTATAAACTTCTTCCCTCAAATCTCTTATATGCTAGGTCCATGAATTGTGAACACTGGGAAAAAAATTGAAACTACCCTGACTACAAGGTTTCTTTCTTCATAGCCAAAAAGGATTATTATACGTAGAACACAAGGACTGTACAACCCAAGTATATATGAAAGTCTTACAGAATAAAGGATGAAATTTCGATAGGTAAAACGTTAAAAGCCAACAACCACATGTACTTCTCCACTTTTACAAGATATATGAGTTAAATATATTTTGTATCTCTGTAATTTAGTATTTTTTTGCATTTTCATTTTGTAAATTTTCTTTTGTTTTAATCCTTATAAAAGTGGATCGACATTCAGTTTTTTTTTATCTCCACTTTATTTTTTTACAAGCAAACTGAATGTTGATCCCACACTGCTCACTGTGATTCTATATTATATAAATAATAATAAAACAAGACAACTATGTTTACAAGTGCCTAACTTTGTTGATATTTGAAGTTGATGAGCTTGATTAGCAGGCGTTGAAGTGAAACTTTCCTAATAATAAAACTTCCATAATAACTTAGTGCAATAATCTAATACGATTGAATTTAATTAAAATTTAGAAAGAAAAAAAATAAGGGGTGGCCTGCCCCCACCCCCCCCCCCCCCCTCGGTACAACGCCGGTCCACCCTTGGGTGGCGGCAATTATGGCGGTTAGGTGGTTGATTTGGGATGCAAGGTAGTGTCGTGATGGTTGGATGGTACGAGAAGAAGAAGGAGAAGTATTGACGTCTGGGTGTGAGAAGAAGGATAAGATGTGTGGTTGTTCCTAGCTATCTAAAGAGAATGGAAGGTTGTGTTTTAGGCTAATAAGTATGGTGAGCTTGGGTTTAGGTGATAAGTATTTTTTAGGTTAAATTATTCATTTTGTTTATATAGATTTACTATTCGTATCTTTTAGATTTTATAATTTGAAGATGATTTTTTTAATTCTTATATTTTATATTCTAATTCTCTTTTAGTTCTTATAGTTTAAAAATAGTCTTTTTAGTTCTTATAATTTGTATTTTAATTATCTTTTATTTGAAAGTGATTTTTTTAGTTTCTATAATTTATATTTTAATTATCTTTTATTCCTTACTACAAAAAATATATATAAAAATAATTAACTACAAATTAATTATAAATTATCAATTTTTTTATTATAAATTATCTTGCAATAAATTAGTTACAAATTATTTGCTAATATTTTTATAGTTAATTATAATTGATAATATTACTCATATTTTGATGGTAAGAACTAAGAGAAAATTAAAATATAAGGTATATGGATTAAAAAGAACACTTTCAAACTATTGGAACTAAAAGGAAATTAAAATGATAAGAACTAAAAAAATCACTTTCAAACTAGAGACTAAAAGAGAATTAAAATGTAAACTATATAGACTAAAAGGTACAAATCATGAAACTGTAGGGGCCAAATAAATAATTATACCTATTTTTTATTTATCTTATTTTCTTAGTCTTAACATCTTAATTTATTCTTTCATTTCAATTTATTCTTTTTTTTAGAATTAGTTAAAAAGAAACAAAATATAGAAGTAGTTTTAATTTTAAATTATATCAATGTAAATTAAAAAAATATTTTTATTTTTTTCTGTACTTTATTTTTAATTGTCCAAAGGAAATTTGGTGTTGACACAATTGTAGTTGGTGATGTATAGAGTAATTTTGCTAAGGCTTGAATAAGAGATTAGTATCACAAGTAAATTTTTTATAAGCAAATATTAATTATTAAATTATTAATTTTTGTTACCAATAAGAATTAAACTCATGATTTTTCTCTTATTCTTTTCCTTCATACCTCCTCAACTAATCTTATATTTTATCATATCCATCCTTGTATTCATGGTTATTCATAATAATAGACTAAATCATGGTTATGCATAATATATATATATATATATATATATATATATATATATATATATATATATATATATATATATATATATATATAACATTGTAATATATCATGTCAAATCAAATCAATTACTAATTTATTAGATAGACCATTGATTCAATACCTTTGATCAAATCAGTTTTCACAGCATTGCATATAACTAATCATAAATAAATAATATATTTAAAAATATATATTGTAAAGGCTTAATTAAGTTTTTCATACCTGATATATAGATCATTTTTATATTACTATCTAACATTCATTTTTTTTTCAACCAAGTACCTGAAAAATTTTCCAATTTCATTTTGTCATTAATCAACTTTCGTTAATAAAGTGAATTTTTAGGTAGTAAGTTGAAAACGACATATTTTTTATGTATGAAAAACTTATTTAAGTCAATCTGAAAAATAATTTTTTAGTTCACAAATGATAAGAAAGAGTTTTATCAAAATAATTAATTTAATTTTAGGTAAAATGATAAATTTTATTATTTTATTGAAAATAAAAACAGTAATCGTAAATTTAAATTATGTTTAAAAGTAAATCTTATAAGTTAATAAGAAAAAATTGTTTATCAAACACTTTTATTTGATCAAATATTTGTAAACTTGTCAAAAAGTTAAAAATTAATTAAAATAACTTAATGAACATACATGTAATTTACTTATATATAGACTTAAGAAACTTTATCCTATTTATTTTTTTAAGATAGTTCTTCATTCAAAATAAGAAATACATTAAATATAAGATATTTTTTATTGGTATGAATAAAAAAAATACTATTTTTTATTGATAAGAAATACATGATATTTTTTATTGAATACATTTAATATCTTGACAAAACAAAAAGAAAACATAGCATGATCAAATTGTGAGATATATATTTTGGGATCCAAAAGATAGTGAAGAAAGAATGAGAGAAGATATAACATATTACATGTATACATTGATCATCTTAGATCATGGAAACACCAATTATATATAATTTAAATAAATTTTTCATATCATATATTAAATAAATTTTTCATTAAGAAAAAATAAGTCATTTTCATATTATTATCTAAAAATTTATTCTCAACTCCCTACCTTTAAAAATTTTCAAATACTTAATTGCAAAAAATAAATAAATAATAATCTAAAAATAATCAATATTTCATCAAAAACTTAATTAAACCTACTCTAACATGTTTGTAACATAGTTTATAACTTTGATATGATACGACATTGAAATTTCAGCTAGGCCCGCTGTCTGCATTCTGGAACGTTTGAAAAACCAAAATTAGAGATAAAGACAAAAAAAAAAAACACAGAACAAAAAGTGAAATAAAATAATTTGACATATCCCATAACATAAGCAGTGGAATTCAATCAAAGCGTGAGGTGTGATTTGTATTTGTATTTGTTTGACTGGTCTTTGCTGCTCTCTCTCTCTGTCTGTTCTTTCTTTGAAGAGGGAGAGAGAGAAAGGGTCACCGGCCGCCCCCGCCAATTGAACCCTCCTCCCTCTTTCCTTTCTACAATAAAAGTCAATTCCCAGAGCCACCGGCCCAAACGGTAACCCGTCCCTCCTCTTCTTCTACGATTATATCCGCATTTTCTCTCTCTCTCTCTACCCTCTCTCCCTCTCTCTCAAATTTCAATCTTCTTTTCTTGATTTGTTCATCTTTGGTCTGAATTCTCTTCTGGGTATTCGAGATTTTCGGAAAAGGTTTATTTTTTATTGAATTGAATTAGTTCTTTGGCCATGTCTACGTCCGACGCTGGAGGTGCTGGATCCAATGATTCCAATGCTACCAGGAGACAAAGCAAGAGACCCAAGTGTAATAATTCTTTTATCTTGTCATTTTTGTTTTTGGCTTTCCGTTTTGTTTTCGGTGATTTTCGTGTGTTTGCCACTTTTTGCTTTTTGGTGAAGTGCATGTTGGGGTGGGAAGGTTTAATGGTTTTGTTGAGTTTTGTTTCTTAAAGGGGGGTGATCTTTTTCTTTTAAGACCCTTAATGAAGCTGTATTTCAAGAATTTATGAGACTTTGTGATTCTTTATTTGTTGGTATTTGTGTAAGGAGATGCTTTTGACATGGATATTTATTATTGAGCTAGTTGAGGAGTTTCTTTGTTTTTTCTTTTAAGTAAGACAGTGCGTTACTATGTTTTGATTCAACAACAATTGTATTTGTGTCCTTTGTTTTTTCTAACTTTGAGAGAGAGAAAAAAAAAGGCTTTCAGACTTGGTTCACACAAGAATAAGACTTTGTTAAAAACTTAAAGTAGATACTACCCACCTTGGATTGGTTTTTATTATGCTTTTTGGAGTTAAGGAAATGCTTTTGACATGGATATTTATTGGTTAGGTAGTTAAGGAGGGTTTCTGGTTTATTTTTTATTTTTTATTTTAAGTTACACAGCATATTTTGATTTATCAACAATTGTGTTTATGTCCCTTGTTGTTTCTGACTTTCAACGTTTTTTTTTCCTTTCAGACTCAAAGTTTACTCAACAAGAACTTCCAGCATGCAAACCTATTCTCACACCAAGAGCGGTAAATCTTCCTGTTTTGATATGTTGTCAGTGATTCTCTTCATGTTTTTAGAAGTCATTATTTAAATTGGTGTATTACTTTCCCTGCAGGTTATTTCAGCATTCTTGATTGTCACCATTGTGTTCATTCCCATTGGAGTTGCTTCATTAATTGCTTCGCATGATGTATGCTTGAGTGCTGTACTTTCCGAATTTTGGTTACCAGTTCTTTATATTATTAATAGTGCTGACTTAAATTTTCTTTTTATCATTTATCTATCTATCAATCAGGTTGTTGAAATTATTGATAGGTACGACTCACACTGCATACCATCAAATGTGACAGACAAGGTGGCATACATTCAGACTCCTGGAGAAAAGCCATGCAACAGGCAGCTAACTGTAAGTTTCCTAGACACTGATTTTTCTTTTTGATATTTAACCATTATTTTTCTATTAACTCTGTTCACCTAATTGATGAATTAGGCATTCAAATTTTGATGATAGTTTGTTTTCTTAAACATTGCTCTTGTGAATAGGTGGAAAAGCGTATGAAATCTCCTATCTATGTTTATTACCAGCTTGACAACTTTTACCAGAATCATCGACGGTATATACTCCTTTTATTTCTCGTGATTCATGCAATTCATTTATCGGTTTGATTTGAATTTCGTCTTTACCAGCCATGAGGAAATTGGTCTAAAGTGACCAAGGACCAATCAACACCATTGGGCTTTATGAGAAATTTATTGTTTATGCATCTCATAAGGATTCAACAAAGATTTTTATTGGCTGTCAACCATCTAAAACAACCCTTCTCTTATGTTGAGTTGAACTGCACTTTTGCTAAGCTTTTATGCTTTCCTGCTAGTCTGCTACAGGGTTAACAATGACAGTAGAAAAATAACTAGCTGACAACTGACATGAAGTTCATTTAATAGCTTTCATGTAAAATGGAAAAAATATTTTAATAAATTATAATTATAATTTTTTAGAGTTGTAGCTATGATTTGTTTTTAATTTGAAGAAGTTTAGGGAATTGCATCAGAGATAAAAGTGATCTTTTTGTATGTGAATATGGAAGGAATTTTGAAGAGACAGTGATATGAAATTATGAACTTTATTTTTCATGCATTCATCTTGCATTCTTAACAGTTTTCCTTTTCTAAAAAATACATATGTATTTATAGTTGTTTATCACTTCAATGTCTTCGACTGACTGGTTCCTTCAATAATTCAGTCTTCGAAGTTTGGTTGGTTAATAGAGGAATCTAATGCATATTATTCACTTTATTTAATTGTTTGAGTTGTTATAAATAAGTTCACTTTTTGTAATTTAGGTATGTTAAAAGCCGAAATGATGATCAGCTGAGGGATTCTGGAAAAGCAAGCTCAGTAAGTGGTTGTGAACCTGAAAATAATGTAAATGGAATGGCAATTTTACCTTGCGGTCTTATAGCTTGGAGCTTGTTCAATGATACGTACAGCTTCTCACGCAACAGCAATAATTTAACAGTGAACAAGACAGGCATCTCATGGAAGAGTGACAGGGACCACAAATTTGGAAGTGATGTTTTTCCTAAAAATTTCCAAAATGGTCCTATAATAGGTGGTGGTGGCCTCGATGAAAATGTACCTGTAAGTTTTTACATGAACTCATGTTTTGATTGAAATAAGCATCTATAAACTGTATTAATTTTCTTTCTTCATAGAGTTCAGAACAATAAATAGAGGTTGTTTTGATATTGTGCTGCAGTCTACATTGAGTCACTTTTTTTTTATCAGCAAAAGTATATATATTATATAGACCATTAAAATTAGTACAAGCGGTACTGTTGTATATACCTCCTAGCATTTGCAAGGTGCAGAACTGTGGTGACCTAATACATGTTAACCAACTTGAATTAGGAAACCAAAGATCACTGTTTTTTTGCTTGCAATTTTTGGTTCATTATTAATTTGTTAATGTTGTTGTTATTAGTTGTTATTTGATTACTTCAGGAACCCTAATGACTAGTATACATACTGTGTGCATAGGTTTTGAATAATTTTGATCTTTTTTTTTCTTTTACTAAAAATTGAGTTCTAAACCACTTTACTTTAAAAACAGAAATTACCAGTATAGTTATCATGCATATGCTAAAGTTTGGGATAGAACTATGGTTAAATGGTTGAAACTGAAACTAAGCTAATCAATCCAAAGGCAGGGAATGTTTTGGAAGGAAAAATAATATATTTATTTTCTAAATATCCAAAGTGTAAAAGTAAATATTTAATTGAGAAATAGCATTAATATCTTTTTATTGCCTTGAGGATCGATTGTTGACCTTTACCTTTTCTATATACAAAATTCCTAGTTTAGTCCATACTGAAATGGTAGCAGTAGAAGATAATTGGGCATGTCAAGTGTCCAAATGTAATACAGTTGTTGAATTTCTAGTTATGATCAGAGTAGAGAGTGGGAATGATACCGTAACTCTATGCATCTTTTGGTATGAATGAGTTTTCCGCTCCCAAGTTTTGAAACCTTTGATTTTTTTTATTCATTCCTGACTTTGAATTAACAAATGATGAATTGGCTACTAAACATAGAGGCATCTTTAGTTGTGCACTGAAATGACTATCCTCTGTAATGTATTACTGCTTATTTTAAATTGAAAACCCTTGACATATACTTTATATAAGTGGTCCATTCTGCACCATGTGCGACTCGGTCATTTGTGTTACTTTTGCTGAGGCTAATCTTGAAATAGATCAATCAATTGGAAACCATTTTTTTTGTATTCATTATGTTCCTCGTTTTTCCTTTCATTTTTATGATTTCCAATATATTCCATTGTTCATCTTGTGATTGTTTAGGAATTCTCTATTTGCTTGCATCAATAAGATAAGTTGCTCACTTTTTGAATGTTTATGGAACAGTTGAGTCAGCATGAGGATCTTATTGTTTGGATGCGAACTGCTGCTTTGCCAACTTTTAGGAAGTTGTATGGAAAGATTGAGGTGGATCTAGAGAAAGGCGATGTCATAAACGTGAATTTGCATAACAACTACAACACATACAGTTTTAATGGCAAGAAGAAGCTTGTTCTGTCAACTACTAGCTGGCTCGGTGGAAAGAATGACTTCCTTGGCATTGCTTATCTCACTGTTGGAGGACTGAGCTTCTTTTTGTCAATGGCCTTTACCGTCGTATATCTTGTCAAGCCAAGGTAAAAAGATCCCCTACTGCTTTCTACATGCAAGTCCCTTCCAAATACGGGCTGTTCATGGCATAGTATCATGAGATTTCTTATTTTGTTGCTTAGTTATTTGATCATAAAAAATGGTATTGAATATACTCACTTTTTTGCACACATTAACATATCAAACTTAAGTTCTCCCATTCCTTGACTTTTACCTACCAAAATTCTGATTAGAATCTACATATTGCTTGAGTTAATTGAATGTCAAGTGTATTGCAAATTACTTGTATACTTAATACTTGTTGAATTGTTAGGTGACATTTGGTTTGAGTGTTTGTTTTCCATTTTCATTTTCTGAAAATAATTTTTATTTTTAAATTTTTAAGATTTAGAAAACATGTATCAAGAAAAAAGTACTCTAAGGTGTTATTGTGTTTTCACTTTTTCAGAAAAAGGCTAAATGTTGATTTGTTTTCAGTTTTTGGCTGTTTTTGAAAAAAATTCAGAGAAAATGTTTTCTAAGTTTCAAGCAAACATATTTTTATTCTTTTTTGTTTGTTTTCTTTGAAAATGAAAACAGAAAACACTCAACCCATCTAAACCAATGGTCAAGCAATATTAGCCAAGGTTTTCTTATGTAATGGGTGTTACAATTAGAACAAAACACATGTTCTCCTAATATCTAGAATACCTCAGTTTGGTGTCTAGATATGAGGATGTATATCCCTATGTACTAGTACCTCTGGTACTTTTCATCATTTATATATATAATATATTTAGTTTTGCTGATCAAAAAAAAAGAAAACACTCAAACCAAGCACCACCTTAGTTTTTTTCTCTAGCATATTAAGATGGAAGAAAGAAAAAGAAAATGGTATTATTTTCTGCCAGAGCTACTTGGGTAGTGTTAGGAACTGAGAATTGAATTGAGAAAGAAAAGAAAAGATTTTATTGACTAGCAAGAAAAAAATAGAAAATAGGAAAGAAAACTCTCCTCTAAGGGTTTTTCCTTTACAAAGGATTTCTCCTTTCACAAAGAGCTAATGCTCAATTACAATGACAAAAAATCTCCCTTTCCCATCCTTCGTCCCCTATTTATATCTAATAAACTCCTCTTTTTTTTTTTTTGGAAGGCAGAAAATATATAATATTATTAAAATGAAACATAGTACCAGAAGTACTAAATAACAATACAACAGCAGCTATGCTGCCAGCCTCCCAAAAAACATGGATAAACCCAACACAAAACCCCACCAACAGCTAAAGACCCAAGTTAACCAAAGGCCTCCATAAGGTTGGAAGACCAATGGTTAAAAGGAATATTAAAATCTTTATCCCTAGCTTTGTACCAGGACCAGGCTAAGAATAAGGCATCATCCATCACCTTGGAAGATACAAAAGGAATACCCTGAAAAATCAGTAAGTTCCTATGCTTCCAAATAGCAAAAGTTAGTGCAATCCACCACCCACACCATCTAGTGTGGTTTCTCCCTACAACAAAACCATCACAAAATAACCTGAAATGACTTGCTGGAGAAATAGGGAAAGCTCCAATAGCCTGAATCCATCTCAAGGTTTCCCACCACAGAGCAATAGTTTGGGTGCAGTGAAAGAAAAGATGGTCTGCCTCCTCCTGCTCCTCATGGCAAAGAGGGCAAATAGATTCCTGCAGACCCACGTTTCTTCTTTGAAGATTAACTCTAGTAGGGAGCCTATCCTTAATAAGCCTCCAAGTGAAAATGGCAGCCTTTGGGGGAATTTTTAAACTCCAAATAATCTGAAAGTTCCTCCCATCTGAGACAGATGTATTCTGATTTGATAGGAGTCTATAAGTAGAGTATAATCCAGTAGGTTCAGCTTTCCACAGAACTGTATCTTTCAAGTGACACTGGATAGGATAAGCACTAACTAACTTTCCCTTCTCCTTATATCTTTACAGGTAGGGAAAATAAACTATGCATTACTGCATTCATTTAGGTTAGAAATTAGTAATGAAATAGTTTTTACTACAAACTTGCATATATAAATAGCAAAACCTAAAATATAATGAGGTTGGCATAGTTTTTGTTGTACATGCATGTTTTGTCCTTTCTATTCAATTATATCCATTCAAATTGTGAAGTAGTTTATTGTTTGTTCATGATTCATATATATCAACAGCCATGCACAATGGCAATTTTGAATATTATTAGCTCCTAAATATTGCTCTCTTTCCTTAGGCAACTTGGAGATCCCTCTTATTTGTCATGGAATAGGAGCCCAGGAGGGCACTGACCAAAGAAACTTGATGTTCCCAAGATTTACATTGCTTGTGCATTATGCAAACTACAGTTGCGTTTGTAATTTTGTACATCAATACTCATACATGCTAATAGTTAGGTGTTATTATTATCCTCTACCCCAAAAAAACAAAATTCTTTTATTGTTTTTCGGTCTTTTGCATCAGAATTGGTATATCTTGTATTTTAAGACAAAAATTGGCCTATACCTATATATTTGCTAGTTACTTTTATTCAATTTGAGAAACATAGGAAAGTTCCTGCTTGGTATACCTTTCGGCCTTTTTCTTGAGTGAAAAAAAATTAGGTGTACATGAGATAAAATGGTCCTTTCGAGACTTTCTACTCCATCAATCATTCCTAAGTTACACGAACCATGCAACTTACTCCCCGTTTTCACATCCTTGCAAGTCTATGAACCCTAATTTGTCTATGTTAGTATCTTTCTCATATTACCATTTTCTTTCAATTCCATCCAAAAACAAAGCGCATGAATTTGGATTAAAATAAAAGGAACAAGTTAAAGGCACAATTAAGTTCACCACCCGGATTCTTGCATTCATTTTGGAATGCTTTTTTTATCTTTTAGATTGATTATTCTGGAAGCCAAAAAAGAGACGCAGGCAGCAACACTCTCAGCACCAATATGAAGAATGGATGAGAGCCCAGAAAAAAAAATCACTTTATTTATTGACAAATGACACAATATAAACCATTGAACGGATGAATCAATAGTGAAAGTGGTACTTTTCCTTGAAAAACAGGATTTCTTTCCTTGTTCTGTAGCTGACCATTTGGCATTTTATGCTAAGGATCACGACCTTGATTTTGGCTAGGATCACGACCTTGATTTTGGCTAGAGGAGCCACCCAATTGTATTTGAGATGTTAGCTTTCACTTTCAGTGGTAAAATATAGTTTGACAATAATTATTAATTAAATAAGCAAACCTATGCCCATTTTTTTCTTTCAACTGATGTGTAAGACATTTTCTTCACTAATTCGGTGAAAGGGCACTTTCCAAAGTTCCATTAAAATATATAATTACATGGGAAAAAACTTAAATGAATGAAAATCCCCCAAATACAATACTCATGAAACTCGCAATAGAATGTTGGTTAGATATGCTCCTTCTGGGTATGATGGATCGATAGGGTGATCACAAGCTGCTCCAGCCTGTCTGAGGACAGTGATTCTCCTACCCGCCATAGATGCTGCACCCTGGTAAAAAAGAAAGAAGAGCAACTTCAATGCAGTTATTTATGCTGATTCTCTAAGTTAAGCCACTTGAGAATATAATCGGAACTAATAAGTTTTTGGATGAGTTTGTTTAGGCTTAAAATAAGTGATTTTAAAAAACAGAATATGTATTTATGTTTGGTTACAATTATAAAAAATCATTTTTTTTTAATTAAAAGTGATTATTAACTTCTTTGGATATGACAAGTGGAGAAGTGCTTTTTAATTCCAAAATTACATAAAAGACTTATGAAATAAACATGTTTGTTTAGTAAAAATTATTTTTTCATACATGCCCATTTTTTTTAATTAAAAAGCCATTCAAATAATAGATAAATAAAAACTTCAAATATTATTATTTTTAGCCTAACAAGCATGTTATTACAATATTCTATTAATAAAATGTTTCCAAATTTTGGTGATTAGTGTTGGTTCTACATATGAACTTACACTTAGAGCTTATTAATAACATTGTTATTTTAAATTTACCTCATAGAAAAATCAATAATGTATTAAAAATATTTAATATATTTCTACAAGTACTTTATAAATTATCTCATAAAAAATAAAATAAAAAACAAGTCAGCAAAATAAATAAGACTATAAACCATAAATGTTCACATTGACTAAAACTTACATGCTTATTACTATGTTAAATAAGTACTTCAATTATTCGTACAAGCAATCAAAATTAAAATGTTAATCTTATTTCAAAAAGTAAAGACCTTAGACAAACTAATGTCACACTTGTCTTGACAATTGATCTCTGATAGCATTTCTTACTTATTCCATGTATCATTCTTCATGATGAAGTATATGATTCACCATTAAAATTTTGCTCTATAGCTCATAATGCTTTAACATTCTCTAAGTTTTCAACAATATCTAAATCTCTAGAATTTATCCTTCTAACATAATTATGGAGTGCAAAACATGCTCATATGATAGAAATTTGAGTTTCAAGTTTAAAATCGATCATGCATTGCAATATTCTCCATCTTACTTTGCAAACACCAAAAGTTCTTTCAATAACATTTTTCAAACTAGAATGATAAAAATTAAATATTTCATCTTTTGATCTAAAATTTGGAACCAATTTAAAATATTGAAGATGATAACTTGTATTTCTCTAAGATCCTAAGAAATCTTTGAATGGTGGATATCTCGAGTCAACATGATAATATTTACCTATAAATACATAAATATGTATTGTGAAAAAATAATCATCAATTAGAAAATAATAATTTAAGCTATATCAAATTACTTCCAGGAAGATAAGGAAATTTTAGATTTGGCTTTCGAAGAGTGTTAGTGAAAATCCATCATGAATAGATCCTTCCCAACCACACATTGCAAATGTAAAACACATGTTAAAATCACATGCAACCATCACATTTGTGCTTGAATATCCTTTCCTACTAAAAATGGCAATTGTTTATATGTAGGAAGATGTAAAGTAATATGAGTTCCATCTATAGCCCATATGCAATCTTTAAAGTAAGGCCAATAACGGTCATCATCTTTGATGTAATCAGAAACATCAACATGCATAGGATTAGTTTATCTAGTTATGTTATTTCCCAGCTTGTGTATAACTGTTAGAACTCGATAGAAATGATTATGAATGATCTCATGAGAATGTTGTACTCATTCTTCAACTTGTCTATATGAGGCTCCATTACCAATCATATATAAGAACAAAACAACATTTTCTTCAACACCAATATGTTTGGTAGGTGTTAATCCATATTTATTGATTAACTCACATACCAATAACTTAAACACATTTTTTCTCATTCGAAGTTGCTCAGAAATCTTATTCTCATTCGCTTGTATTAATTCTAAATATCACTTGTGACCGAGGAGAATTGAAGTGGTTTTAGTTTCTTTCACAACATGTTTCAATACATGATTTGTAATAAGGAATGCAGCCAAAGTAATTGCAACATGCAATGAAAACATATTAGTATTATTGTTTGACACTTCAATTTTCAAGTCAGAGTTATACTCATTTTCATCTAAACTATTTGGTACCATTTTTATTTTTTTATTTTTTGGAAAGCAAAGATATATATATTAATTAAAAAAGTACCAGAGGTACTACAAGATACAAGTAGCTAGATCTGTAAAACAGGAAAAAACAACCACCCTACAGAAACAACACCCTACTAGAGGTCACACTAGCTGAAAGCTAGAGACATTCCTGAAGTAGTGATTAGATTTATATTTTGATTTACAGGATGACATATAACTCAGATGAAAGTGAGTATAACTCTAACGTGAAAATTAATGTGTTAAATAATAATACTAATATGTTTTCACTGCATGTTACACCTACTTTGACTGCATTCTTAGTTACAAATCATGCATTTATACATATTGTGAAAGAAGCAAAAACCACTTCAATTCTCACCCGTCACAAGTGGTCTATAGAATTAATAAGAAAATGAGAATAGATTCTTTGAACAACTACGAATGAGGGACTTCATTTATATCATGATGGTTCGAAAACCAAATATAAGATTCTTGTATCCTCCTGAAGGTAATTTTATATAGCTTTAATCTTTTTTATTTTAATTGATGACTATTTTTTTACAATATTCTTAAGACATATTTATGTATGTATAGGTAAATATTATCTTGTTGATTTGAGATATCCATCATTCAAAGGTTCCTTAGGACTTTAGAGAAATACAACATATCATTTTCAATATTTTAGATTGGCTCCAAATTTCAAATCAATGATGAAATAGTTAATTTTCATCATTCTAGTTTAAGAAGAGTTATTGAAAGAACTTTTGGTGTTTGTAAAACAAGACGGAGAATATTACAATGCATGATTAGTTTTAAACATGAAACTCAAATTTTTATCATATGGACATATATTGCACTCCATAATTAAGTTAGAAGGATAGATTCAGGATATTTAGATATTCTTGAAAACTTAGAGAATGTTGAAGCATTATGAGCTACAGAGCAAAATTTTGATGAATGATATACCTTATCAAGAAGAATGGCAAAAACCATCTCAAGCAGATGTCAGGTACACGGAAGAAGTAAGAAATGCTTTCAAAGATCAATTGTCAAGACGAATACGACATTAGTTTCTCTTTGGTCTTTACTCTTTACTATTTGAAATAAGTTTGACAAATTAAGTTTGATTGCTTGCTTCTACAAGCAATTGGAGTACTTATATAACATATTAATAGACATGTAAGTTTTAGTTAACATGAGTATTTATGTTTTATAGTCTTATTTATTTATTTTGCTTAATTGTTTTTTTTAGATAATTTATAAAGTACTTGTAAAAAAATATAATAAAGATTTTTAATACATATTATTGATTTTTCTAAGGTAATTTTTAAAATAAAAATATAATACCAATGTTATTAATATTCTCTAGTATAAATTCATGTGTAAAACCAACACTAATCACCAAAATTTGGAAATATTTTATTAATAAAATATTGTAATAACATGACTATTAGGCTAAAAAATAATATTTGAAGTTTTCATTTATCTATTATTCATATTTGAATGTCTTTTTTAATTAAAAAATGGACATATGATGCATGTATAAAAAAAAAGTGATTTTACAAGTGCTTATAAGATCTTTTATGTAATTTTGAAATAAAAAAATACTTCTCCACTTGTCATACCCAAACAAGTTACTAATGACTTTTAATTAAAAAAGCACTTTTTAATAATTGTAACCAAACATAAAAGCATATTTTGCTTTTGTAAAAAAATTTATAGATAAATCACTTATTCTAAAAGCACTTATTTTAAGTTTAAACAACCTCATCCTTTATACAAGTTGCTTATAAGTGGTTACAAGCAAACTTGCTTAACCATTAAAAAAATGTTCTAAATACATTTTTGGTCTTGCAATTTAACATTTTTTTATTTTTTTTCCCTGCAAAAGAAAAATATTTTAGTCCTTGCAAAATATATTTATTTTATTTTTCATCCTTAAAGTTGGTAATGCTTTTTTATTGTTCAAAACACTTTTTTGACGGATCAAAACACTATCTAAAGCACTTTAAGAACGAAAATTAATAAACATCAAATTGCAGGAAAGAAAATATATTTCAGCCAAAAAAAATTAAGTTCTTGTGAGTAAAAGATAAAATAAGATTCACTAAAAATAAGTTAAATTCTTCCATTGAAGTGGAAATTAGTTCTTAAATCGTATAAAAACAAAAAGATTGGCTAACTCAAATTAAGTTAAGTTCTTCATTGGAGATGTTTTAATATTTTATTAACTTGGAATAGGCAGGTTAATAAGCATATTGCAAGATCTCACCAGCACAATAATTGCGCACGTGTTATAAAAAACTAATGGAAGAGAAAGTGTGAGTGGTACAAAACATTATATTATATTCACATATTCCAAAATCAGGTTGAGATGGAAAAATCTGAAACAAATATCTCAAAACCATATATACATTTTCTCATCAAAACAAAACCATACAATTTATACCAACACTTTAAGAAAGCGATAATTTCGTAGACCTTATTTGGGACAACGACAAGAATTAGATTATTTCAATAATCTAAAAGAACATTTTGAAGATAATCTATTTTGTTTAAGTAGTATAACTGTATAAATGCAAGGATTTTGTCTTCTGAGTACATAGATCGTATTCGAGATTCAATTAAAGATGAAATTGTTAAAGCTTTTCTAGAAAACTAGGAATTTGTGCATTGTTGTTTATTTTGTAGATCGTCTAATTTCAAGTTGTTGATGTAAGAACATTTATTTAGAAATTTCTCTTTATTTTTATCCCTTTATTATTAATGATAGTTATTGTTTATGATTGTAATACTTGATTTCCAAGGTGAAACTTCCCCAAACCACTAATGCATCCAATCACCTCCATCCTTTAATAGAACCCCCACATCATATGACTCTGTTGCTTCCAGCAACACAAGTTAGGTCCATTGGAGTCACCAAGTTATATTTTACTAACAAAATTAAATAACTAAGTACCATTTTTTATAATTACTATGTAAAATTGATTTTATTTTTGCACTATACGAAATAGATTATCTTAAAATCACTTTTCAGCAACCATACTCAAATAAAAGTTAATTCTAATCATAATTGATTTTAACTATAATAGATTGCATATATAATCAAATATTGGAATGATCAGATTTTTTTTCAACTATCCCAAACACACCAACTGCTTGGCTTAGGTTTCTTTTTATAAAAAAAAAAAAAAAAAAAAGTTAGGTACAATAGATTTTTAGAAAAGCTCTTAAAAAATTAAAGAACTTAATTTATATAAAAGAAAAATAAGTTTGAAAAAAACACGAATTGAAATAGCATTCAAGTTGCATGTCCTAACTCCTAACCTTCCTCTCATCCTGAACTAATCAATGTTGGACAATGAAACAAAGGCTTTAATTTAATAGGAATTTTAAAGCTACAACTTAATGTTGGACAATGAACCAAAGGTTTTAATTTAATAGGAGTTTTAAAGCTACAACTATGAAACAATTTTTACTCTATCTTTAAAACTCTAGTATTTTGAACTTTACCTTTAAAATAGCTCAAGTCAAAAAAAGAAAAGTTGGGCCAAACATTTAGAGAAATAATTGTTTCTTTTAGCACCATCTTTAAAGAGCTTTTGAAAAATAACTTATTATCAAACAAATAATAAATATTTCACTAAACATTTTTCTTTCATTATTCAAAATCATCCTCTGCTGCTAAAGCAGGGACACTATTATGACTATTAAACTCGTGTCGTGATCTATCAGAATTTTATTATTATCATAGCCTCCGGTTCAAAAAAAAAAGGGACACTAACTAATCCGGAATTCAGCCAGGAGATAAGTAAAACCTAACTAAAAATTGTTCCAGCTAAGGATCCAACTCGAATAGTATTTGAACGATTCAACCTTAACCTTAACTTCGGTAGTATCAGAAATTGCTTAAAATAAAATAGTTCTAGACTGATAAGACTCCAGTTGGATCTAAAGCGTATAGGTTAATACCTGAAGGATGCGCATGAATATCCCACTTTGGGTCACAGCTCCAGAACAGGAACATGTCATCAGAAGACCACCTCTTTTTGTAAGTTGCATAGCAAGTGAATTCAAATTCCTGTACATACCAGAAGCACTATGTAGAACCTGTAAGACAATTAAACATCCAAAGAAAGAAAACTAAAGTGAGCAAAAGTAAACTTTTGGAGACAACACCAGCTAATACAAGAATTTGCAAGATCTATACTCATGTAATTGCTTTCAATTCCAAGTAAAATGAAGTAAAGCACTGTCTGCATACATAGCTTATGGCATTTAAATATCTTAATTGAGATTCAATGACTAAAAACGCAAAAACACACCTTAATCTTATCCCCATTCCTCAATCATATATTCAATGCAGTAAGCATGTGTATGTGCACCATATATAGAAGTAAGAGCTCAGCTGCCTTGCAACCTCACTTGATTACTGTTTCAAAATCAAACTACTCATGCAAATGGGTTTAAAAATGGAACCATTTTTTAAGACAGATACATATTTTGGGGAATAAAAAGGACATTTAAGTAGCATTAGACCAATTTATGTGAAGATTTTCAAGAAACATGTGCTAAAGCAAGTCATTGAGAATTTCAAAGCTAACTATCAGATTTTAGATCATAGAAGCAACCTGTTGCACCCTGTGGAAACACAAGCGATAAGCTCACCCACAAACATAAGAGTCACAGAAACATATACAAGTGCAATCGCAATGACCAATTTTTTAATATTAGTTAATAACAGAATGTTCTTGGACATATAAACCATATCATAAACGATAAACCAAGCAATGAAGAACCCCATTACTGGGAACACATCTATTCATACTATGTAAAAGAACATTGATAAGGTAGGCTACAATGCTATTCTGTCCTTTCATTCCTCACTATGGTATTTATAATGGATACATCTGTGATAATGTGCCAATCATTGGCTAGCAGGGAGATAACAAAAATAATAACAGAATTGAGGAGCGAGGAATCTAAATTGGTTGCAATGGCCTTGCCGATATTGCGGTGAGCATATCCTGCACTTTGGCTTCTTCTGATTCTGCTCTACACCTAATCACTAAGGTACGCGGGCCTCTTCTGTGTCCTCTTGGTCCTGGCTGCTAAGGCAGTGTTGCTATCATCACCCCCCCCCGCAACTTGAAAGTCAACCTTGTCCTCAAGGTTGTACGAAGGGCATAAGTCTTCCCATTTCTCACAGGTCGTGTCCTCAGGAGGCAATCCAACCCATTGCACCAATGCTAGCTTGGTGGGTGAAGTCGTTGGCATGTCCTATTTCCAGTCGAGGATGGTCAAAGGTTCAATAATTGGATGATTATCGATGGTCATTGGAGGGAGAGAAACGTGATTGACTGGGATGAGTCCTTGGTGTGGTTTAAGCAATAAAACATGGAAGACCAAGTGGATTCAGGAAGAGGCTGGTAACTTGAGGTGATACGCAACCTAGCCTATACGGTCTTCCATCTGAAAAAGGCCATAGAAATGTTTGCCAAGTTTAGAATATGTCAAAGACAGGGATGTTTGTCGGAATGGGCGGAGACAAATGAACACCCAATCTCCTACAAAGAACTGAACATCGCAGTGATGGCGGTCGGCTTGTAGCTTCATAACAGCTTGGGCTTTTGATAAGCGGCGCTATAATGTGTTATGCATCATGGTTCGTGTGGCTAATAAGGTGTCCACAGCCTCTACCGGTGAAGACCCAAGCAGATAATTAGGAATTGATGGGAGATGTTTGCCAAACGTCACCTCGAAAGCGGAAAGGCTGATGGCAGAATGGACCGAAGTGTTGTATGACCACTCAGCAAGCACAAGGAATTTGTGCCACTGCGTTGGTTTATCATGGACAAAGCTCGAAGATATTGTTCTAGAATGCGATTAAGAACCTCTATTTGTCCGTCAATCTGAGGGTGGTAGGAAGTACTTATGCAGAGCTTCGTGCCACTCAAACAAAATAGCTCACGCAAAAATGAGCTGATAAACAAGGGGTCTCTATCCTAAACAAGGCTATGGGGAAAGCCATGCAACTTGTTGACAATGTCGAAGAAGAGAATAGCGACCTTGTGTGTCATTTAGTGTGGGGGAAAGGCACCAAAATGAGCGCCCCTTAGAGAATCGATCCACCACCACCAAAATGGTGGTAAAGCCGTTTGACGGAAGTAATCCTAAGATAAAATCCAGGGATAAGTCCTCCCAGGTCGAAGAAGGTGTTGGTAAAGGTTGGAGAAGGCCTGCCAGCTTCTTCGTCTCGTGCTTTGTTTGCTGGCATATGAGGCACCAGGAAACAAAATGATGGGTATCGAAGCGCATATTGAACCAAGTAAAGTTATTCTGCAAACGATGTAGAGTCTTGGCCACTCCCATGTGGCCCCCAATGGGAGTTTTATGAAACTCTTCCAACAAAAAAGGTATGAATGGATTGTTCACCGGAAGCCATATCTTTCCGTTGAAGAAAATAAGGTCACAGTGGATGGAGAACCCTGAGTGTTCCTCCAACTGTTGTTGGATGTTCGCAGTTAACTCCTGAAAGGCGGTGTTATCTAGCAAGGATTGCCTGACTTGATCCATGAAGATGAAATTAGGGAGCGACAGGGAAAATAATTGGGTGGCAGGCATCCGTGATAAGGCATCGGTGACGATGTTACTAGAGCCCACTTTGCATTGGATCGTATAATCGTAACCCAGCAACTTGACGAGGTATGTTTGCTGCTCTAGGGTTTGTATCACCTGGGACACGAGGTCCTTGAGACTCTGATGGTCTGCGAGGAATCCACGCAATTTGGATTGAGAAGCCGAAATAGGCAAATCAATCATGGCCTGGATTTTGATTGGGTCTAGGGCTACGCCTTGTGATGACACTATGTGGCCAAGGTAAGGTAAGCAATTCTAAGCAAAGATACACTTTGAGCGACATAGGTAGAATTGCCCATGAGAGAGGGAATCGAAAATGGCTTCCATATGTTGGCTATGTGCTGAGAGTGATGGACTATAGACGAGGGTGGTATTGTCGAAGAAAATCGCAAAGAAACTGTGGAGAAACGATTTGAACAGATCGATCATCGTCGCCTAAAACGTGGACGGTGCATTGCAGAGGCACCGAACGGCATGACTCTGTACTCATAATGGCCCTGATGAGTTCGAAAAGCCGTCTTCGGGATACTTCTTCAGTCATTTGAAAACCATGAAGCTTTGCCTAATTCATCAAGAATCGTCAGTTGTGGACCTGGGAAATCTATCTTTGAGTGTGATTGCATTCAGAGCCCTATAGTTGACGCAGCAGCGCCAGCTGTCATCTTTCGTTTTGACGAGAAGCACCAACGAGAAAAATGGGCTGTGACTGTGCCGAATGAGGCCGGAGTCTAGCATGGTAGCTAACTGTCGTTCCAATTCTGTCTTCTGGCAAAAGGGATAACGGTATGGTTTCACGATTACAGGATTGGAATGGGGAAGATGGATATGATGGGTAATGGAGCAAGGTGGGGGTAAATGGTGTGGTTCATGAAAGATGGTGTCATAACGAGACAATAGGTTGGTGATGGCTGGGGGTGGTGGGGATGGGTTGAGTGATGTAGAGGAACTGGGGGGTGTCAGTGTAGTTTTCGAGACTTGGGCTAGATGAAACAAGGCAGACACACTCTAGGTTTAGAAGTAACGTCTGAGTTGGTGGGCTGAGGCTGAGGTGGGTTGGAGGGGAACATCTGCGTAAAGGGTGATTGTGAGAACGATGGAATCAATTTTACTGTGCATTGCTGGTCAGACCAGTTGATAAGGTAGGCTACTATGCTATTCTGTCTATGGAAGTTTCAGGTAAAATATTCTATCCTTTTTGCATTCCTCACTATGGTATTTATAATGGATACATATGGGATAACGATGCCAATCATTGGCTAGCAGGGAAATAACAGAAATAATAACAGAATTGGAGAGCAAGGAATCTAAATTGGTTGCAAACAGCCTTGCTGATATTGCGGTGAGCATATCCATAACTTTGTCTTCTTCTGATTCTGTTCTACGAGTAATCACTAAGGTACATGGGCCTCTTCTAGGTCCTCTTGGGCCTGGCTGCTAAGGCAGTGTTGCTATCAGAAAGTAGTTCAAATTTTCTAATAAAGAATCATTATGTGAGAGTAGGCTATTTGCAGTATACACACATATCCGAAAGTAGGATTACCATATTCATTTGCATCCATAAGCAATTCATTCAATAAAACCATCTAAAGCTAAAAGCCTAAAACCATTTTGCATCACTTTGACCTCTAACCCTCTTCTTTAGTCACCTGAAGCCCAACTGTAAATTTATGCCATAACATAACTATATGTATGCTGCCATAATTGATACCTTTTTTGTTGGTGCCAGTTTAGGAGGATCAATGATGACAATATCCCAGGATTCATTTCTCAAGAGAGCACCCTTCATAAATTCAGTAGCATCTTCCCTCAAAAAGGATATTCTTCCAGGATCAATGTTGTTGAGTACAACATTTTCTTTAGCAAGCTCCAAAGCTAGCGGTGATGTGTCAATACCTAACAAAATTGTCGACATAATCAGACTTATTAAATCAGTTCAGTAGTCACAACAAAAATATAATACTGATGATATAAACAATCCCTGTATATACTTCTTTCCTGTAAAGAATTTTTTTAAAAAGATCATTATGATGTAAACTCAAAAAATTCTCTATTGCTACAAATGAATCTAAAAGAAATTCACCTACTTTAAAATAATTCAATCAGCAGTGATACAGAATAGTTCTTAGGTTATTAACTTATTATGACTTATTGGGCTGGGCCTATCTTTCTTGTATTAGTCTTATTTCATACTCATAGCATGAATATAGACAAGACAAACAATACTGAGTCAGTAATTCCCATACTTCATTTTCATTCCCATTCTTAATTTTCTCTAACAAACAGGATCACAGTCACAAGTGACATACATATGGTCCGTAGGTCATTGGATGACTAAAAGCCTTTTTGATCAATGGTCTGTAGTTAGCAAGTGCACAATAGTTGTAGACTCTTGCTTGATTAATGATTAATAGGTTTAACTGTCTTAAAATTTCCTAAAACATGTTATAAGTTTAGTTCCAAATTTGGATTAGAGTCAATTATACTTAACATCACTACTACCTCAATGATGGTAAGTTGCATGCATCCTTCCTTTCTAAATTTCAAGGTTGAGACAGTTGAACAACCAAATTATCTACAGTATTATAATGTCAATCATAAACAATGATAATTAGTAATAAAAAAAAGGGCAGAATTAACAACATATAATGTACCGGTGACATTTAGAGCACCTCCACGCACAGCATTTAGAGCAAAACCGCCACTATAGCAGCAAATATCAAGAACCTTTTGACCATCTGAAATTCTTGATATAAACTGGCGGTTCTCACGCTGATCTGCATAGAATCCCGTCTTCTGGCCCTTCAATGAAATTGTGTATACAATTTCATTTTCCACAATCTGGCAGATGGGAACAACATGCCCCAAAATCAGCAAATCAGTAAATTTCACATTTCTGCGAGTGTAATTCCACCCCAACTGTAGTAGGTAGTAAGCCCCCACCCACCCACACTGACACACAAAAAATGTTTGAAGAAGTGAATATGCAGGGCATATTTTCAAGATCTTGAGTTCTGGAAACATTATATGACTAAAACACATTTTAAGGTGCAAAATATGTATGTGCATAATACAAGAATAACAAAACACATAAGAATAAATTATTTTCATTCAAAATAGAAATCCACTGTATGCTTTCACCTTTCTTTAAAGACATCACAGTTACCATTTACCAAGTTATGTTCAAGGATAACTTATTTAGACATACATATTATAAAGTAGAAAGGTTGGTTCAGTGTTTCTTCAACTTTGTGGTTACCCTTATGGAGCACTTGTCATTTATTGCATCTATTTATATTGTGCAACTCATCAATTTGATAACAAAAAAGAAATCTTTGTAGAAAATAATAAGGCTGTTGTTGTTAGGATATAAGGAGAAGGAAAAGTTAGTTAACATGGTTAGACTATTAATAAGTTAGTTACTACAGTTAGGATATTGATTAGTTGGTCAAGGGGTTAGTTAGTTAGTTAGAGGGATTCATTAGATATAAATAGGGGAAGAAGGATAAGAGAGAGGGGGATCTTATTATTTGTAGATTGAGCATTAGCTCTTTGTGAAAGAAGAAATCCTTTGTTAGGGGAAAACTCTTGGAGGACATTTTGCTCTCCTATTTTTTGTTCTTTTCTTACTAGTCAATAAAATCCTTTCTTTTGTTTCTCATTACAATTCTTGGTTCCTAACAATTGGTCTGACCAGTCGGATCCGAGTTGCACTTTGGAGAAATTGACCAGCGAGCATGGAAAGGTGATCACAGACCTGAAAACAAACATGGATTTCATAAAGGAAAGGTTGTTGGACATGAGGCAAATCAAGGAATTACTTCTTGAATTCAAGAAAGGAAAGACGCCTTCAGATGGTAGGGAAAACTTGGTCAACAGATACAAGAAGACAGAAGAGGAGAACAATGACAGTAACAGGTCGAGCGAGGAGTGTGAGGAAGAGGAACCCAATTCTTGTGGGTTGCACCATCATTCTTGCAAAATCAGCATTTCAGAGTTGAAGCATGGATGACTAAAAAGTTCAGAAAATATTCTTTTGGTTAAAAGGGAGTAAAGCATGGAGGAGGAGGAGGAGCCCATCAAGAAAACCATTGATGGAATTAAAGAGGTCAAACAGATGCTACAATTGCTGATCAAGAAAAAGGGCATCAGACTTGAATTTGAAAAGGGGGATAAACAACCCATGCAAACAGTATCGACTTTGCAGTTGGGTATGTGGGCAACAACGTCACAGCAAGACAGTGTTTCCGTAAAAACCATTGAGGGTTCTTCCAATGAGAGAACTGAACCTACCAGAGGGAGGAGCTTGGTGTCGAAGACAAAGACTCGAAAACCATTGAGGCCAAGGTGGTAGAGGAGATCAGGGTGGAAGAGGATGAGAATTTGTAGTTCCAAAGTCAAGGAGGAGTGTTGAAGATGAGACTGTTGGAACTGTCAAACAAACTATTGTAGATCCAATTTTTATGCTATTTTTTAGGAAAAAATAAAAGTCATGTTGACTGATAGGATAAAGTTGTTTTAGTCATATTCTTTAGGCATGATCTGTTAGTGATTTTATCTCTCTGTTAGTATTTTTTTTTTTTTGTTATTATGTTTATAAATACGTTGCTTCATATCTGAATAAAAATAGGCCTTTGCAGTCTCAATTTCCTCTACATTCTCTTTCATTCTTTAACACTTTATATCTGCTGTTATAAACAAAAACAAGAAGCTGACGGTGGTAGTGCTTTTGTCCAGATGCCTGATGTGTGGATAAATCTGACACATGTTTATTTTGCTCAGGGGAATTTTAATTTGACTGTGAAAATGTATCAAAACTGCTTGTGGAAGTTTTATTATAGCGCAGACTCTCAAATACTTATATATTTAGCTTGTACACATTATGAGGCTGAACAGTAGCAAGACGGTATAAAAACTCTACTGAGAACCATCCATTTGGCACCCTTGAACCATACTTTAAGGTTTGATGCAGGGGTTGCAATGCAAAAAATTTCAGCATCAACACTATAAAAGGCAAAGAGGACTGCAAACGAGGCGAGAGCAACTGTTGCTGAGCTGCAAAATGTTGTTCGTGTATTTAGTCAATTGTCTATTGCTTCCAACCTACATATTCATGGGTTTGATGAGAAGAAAATTGACACTCATGTTGGATACTGCAACCACTTACTTTTGGCTACTAAAGGAAGTACGACAAAGACAAGAACTTGCTCATCAAGTTGCATTGGGTAAGGAAGCCCAGCAAAAGGCTAAAGAGCAAAGGAAATTTCAGATGGAAAGGAGAAAACTTGAGGAAGTGTGTCATTTCAGTTTTCAAATTCCAGCCTTGAGGACAAGGTTGATTTTTAGGACAGGTGTATTGTTAGGATATAAGGAGAAGGGAAAGTTAGTTAACAATTAGACTATTAATAAGTTCATTACTACAATTAGGATATTAATAGTTAGTTAAGGGGTTAGTTAGTTAGTTAGAGGTTTATTAGATATAAATAGGAGAATAAGGATAGGTGAGAAAGCATTTAGTCAAGCAGAATGGGCAATAGAGAGAGAAACAGGGAGAGAGAGAGAAACAGGGGGAGAGAGAGAAACAGGGGGAGAGCGAGAGAGAGAAACACAGAGAGAGAGAGAAACACGGTGGAGAGAGAGAGAGAGTGAGACAAACAGATAGTTGTGTCAAGTTGAGAGAGGTCAGATATCGCTCTAGAGAGAAGGAGCTAGAATCTAAGTACGGAAGAGTAGACGTAAGATGGATTCCAGAACAGCTTCACTCGGCAAATGACGACGATCACGGTGGAGTATGGCACGAAGTAAGGAGCAAGCGGAAATGGAGACCGGCAGAAAGCAGGGATAGAGTGTACACGAACAGCTTCAAACGTCAAGACAGAACGGGGACATGGCGAAACAAACTCGACGTCACGACTTTCTACTTTTCTAGATTCCCGGCTGGAATCAAGGAGGAAGACCTCTGGAAGATTTTTCAGAAGTGGGGTAAAGTTTGGGAAGTCTTTATTCCCAAGTATAAGAACAAGGAAGGCCAGAGGTTCGGATTCGTTAGATTTAAAAACGTACAAGATGAACGGAAATTGGAGTTACAGCTTGATGCTAACATATACATCGGAAGCATGAAACTTTTTGTCAATAAGCCGAGATATGACAGGGGGAAGGTGAGTCGGAATAACAAGAGTGTCACTTACTCACAGAGGGGGGAGATAGTGGGGAAGGAGACGAAGCCTTTATTTTCTGTGGATAGGAAGAGATCCTATGCGGAGGTAGTTAGAGAGGAGATGGAGGTTGTAGGAGGCCCTTCCGTAAAGGAGAATCATCTTTAGGCAAGGCACGGTCAGAGCAGAGGACGGTGGTTTTGAGCTCCCATAAGGAGACCAACGAATGGCTCCAGAAAGCTTGGATTGGAAGGCTCAAAAACAGAGGTATGTTTGAGAGGCTGGAAGAAGAGCTTCAGTGGATTTTAGATGGAGAGGTGAACCCATGCTACTGGGCCGACGACTGGATATTCCTTCCCTACCTGGATGATTCCAAGGCGGAGAGAATCATTCACGAGGAGAAGATTTCGGGGTCCTCTCCAGTCACCGAGCTTCAGAAATGGAGCCCGGATATTAGACCAGATCACAGGCTGACATGGGTCCGGATATGGGGTCTTCCGCCGGCGGTGTGGGCGCCGGAAATCATGCAGAAGGTGGTGGAAGATTTTGGGGAGATGGTAGAGGTGGACGGGTCGGTGGAGGATCGTAGGAGGATGGACGTCGCTCGAATCCTTATTCGTACGAACAAAAGGCCGCGTCTTCAAGAGGTGGTGCTGGCCACCATTGACGGTGAAACCTACCACCTGGACGTCTTGGAGGAGATGCCTGGTTATTGCGCGCCGAGGAAACATCAATGGAGCGTAGCAGATTTCCCGCCGTCCCCGTTCTCGACACCACCAAATACTCCGATATTGGCACGCGACAGCCCCCCAGCTACTCCAGACGGTGGTTCCGACCACCGTGATGGTGAATCGCCCAGTCAATGGGGCAAGCACCGGATGCTTTCCAGTAGCTTTGTCCAATGGATAAAACCCAAAGGTCAGAACCAACCTGGTCGGTCCGTCATTGTCAACGCCGACGTGGACCAATCACACGAGTACCGTCATCAGAAACGAGTAGAAGCAGGCCTTGGTGCAGTGCACGAACCCAGTAACGTTCACTTTACCCAACAAGGCAAGGATTTAAATGTCTCTGTTGAAAGTAAAAAGAAGAATAGCATGCAAAAGGAAAAAAGGAAAGCCAGAGTCAAACAACATGGTTTAGACCAACACAGAGACCTTTCTGTGATAAGCAATGGAAACAGAGCTATTTGCAAAGAAACGGGAAATTCGGAGGCTTTTATGTCTGAGGATATGTCCTCCGGCAGAAGAGAAGATCTCGTGAAGGAGCACCTTTAGTTAACACATACAACGAGCCTTTAGAATCCAACGAGCCCGAAGTTGATTTGGGCCCCAAGGTTATGGGCCCATCTGAATCTGTCACAAAGGTTTATGTTAGAAGAAAATTGGTGCTGGCTAGTAGGGGACAGGCCCAATATCATAAGAGTCCAACTATGAACCCAGCAACGGGCTTACAACCTGATGACATACCTTCAGATCCAGAAGACGAAGTGGAGAAGCAACTTGCCCTGTTAAAAGACCTGGGAGTGACCCATGGGAGTGATGTTTCGAAGGTCCAACAGTTTATGGAGGATATGGACACCAGAGTTAACACAAAGGCAGTCTAGATGGGCATTAAAAACCAGCAGTTATGATCATCCTTTCTTATAATTCAAGAGGTTTGGGGAGAGGAGTCAAGTGGGCAGCCATTAGAAGGACCATTATAAAGTATAAAGTGGACATAGCTTGCTTTCAAGAAACCAAAAAAGAAAGTTTTGATAAAGGGACTTGTCAGGCAATTTGGGGGGATTCATCATCATCCTGGGAGTATGTTCCCTCTATTCAGGCCTCGGGGGGACTGCTCTGCCTTTGGAACAATTCTGTTTTTGAGGTGGATACTAGAGTAAAAGGCAGTAATTATCTATTGCTGGAAGGGAGGTGTGTGGATATTAATCAAAGGATGGTTGTGGTAAACATTTATGCCCCTTGTGATCTTGCTGGGAAGAGGCTCATGTGGGATGATCTGAAACAGATGAGGGCATCCAAACCTCCTGGTATTTGGTGCTTCATGGGGGATTTCAATAGTATTAGAAACCAAGATGAGAGATTCAGCTTATCACAAAGTCGTGCTGATCCCCTAAGTATTTCAGAATTCAACTCTTGGATAGCTGAAATGGAATTGCAGGAAATTAAGTGTATTGGCAGTACTTATACCTGGATAAGACCAAATGCAAGGGTCAAGAGCAGACTTGACCGTTTTTTGGTATCAGATCAGTGGCTTCTTTCTTGGCCTGATAGCTCTCATTATACCCTTCCAAGGGATTTCTCTGATCATTGCCCTATAATCTTGCAAACTAAGAAAGTGGACTGGGGCCCTAAGCCGTTTCGGGTAGCAGACTGGTGGCTCCATCAAAAAGGATACCAAAGAGTGGTTAGAGAGGCTTGGAGAGCTGATCAACAACCTGGATGGGGGGGAATTCTGCTTAAAAACAAACTGAGAATGCTAAAATTGTCAATCAAACAGTGGAGTAAGGAGTTTGGTAATATCAGCTCTAAGGAGATTCACAGAATTCAGCAAAAGTTAAATGCTGTGGAAGATATAGCAGCTACCAGGCCTCTGTCAGAAGAAGAGATCAACAATAGGCATTCCCTCCAGCAGCAGCTGTGGGAAGTTTCCACTGCTTATGAATCTCTACTGCGGCAAAAATCAAGATCAAGATGGCTTCAAGAGGGGGACAACAACACAGCATATTTCCATAAAGTTATCAATTCCAGGAGAAATTATAATTCTATTCAAGGAATTCTCATAGAAGGAAGGTGGGTTCAACAACCAGAAGAAGTGAAAGCTGAAGCTGTGAAATTTTTCCTGAAGAGATTTTCTGAACAAAACTGTTATAGGCCAACCCTTGATGGAGTACAATTTCCATCTCTCTCTCATAGTCAGAGACAGGATTTAATCCTTCCTTTCACAGATGAGGAATTAAAGGAAGCTGTGTGGAGCTGTGGTGGAGACAAATGCCCTGGGCCTGACGGTTTTAATTTTAATTTTATTAAACACTTCTGGGGAGTGATGAAACCCGAGTTTAGAAGATTTGTGGATGAGTTTCATGTTCATGGATGCTTCCCTAGAGGCAGCAATGCCTCTTTCCTAGCCTTAATCCCTAAAATAAACCACCCACAGTCCTTCAATGATTATAGACCAATCTCTTTGATTGGATGCATGTACAAGGTGATTGCTAAGCTACTAGCAAACAGGTTGAGGATTGTCATACCTAACTTAATTGATGAAAGACAAACAGCTTTCATTAAAGATAGGCATATACTTCATGGCATCTTGGTTCTTAATGAGGTGATTGAGGAAGCTGTTAGGAGCAAAAAGCCAGCCATGATCTTCAAGGTGGATTTTGAAAAGGCTTATGATACAGTTTCATGGTCTTTCTTGGATTATATGCTACATAGAATGGGTTTTTGTCTCAAATGGAGGAATTGGATCTCAGCTTGTCTCCACTCAGCAACCATATCTATTTTGATTAATGGCAGCCCTACAAAGGAATTTTGTCCATCTAGAGGGCTGAGACAAGGGGATCCTCTAGCCCCTTTGCTCTTTAATATAGTTGGGGAAGGTATTACTGGCCTTATGAGGGAAGCAGTTCGGAAACAGCCGTACAAAAGCTACAAGGTGGGGAAGCAAAAAGAACCCACAAACATTCTGCAGTATGCAGATGACACTGTTTTTGTGGGTGAAGCTAATTGGGATAATGTTGTGGTTTTGAAGGCTTTGCTGAGAGGTTTCGAAATGGTATCAGACTTGAGGATTAATTATGCCAAGAGCCAGTTTGGAGTTATAGGGGGAGATGTTAATTGGATCAATGCAGCAGCTCAAACCTTGAATTGCAGTCTTTTAGAAACCCCTTTCAGCTACTTGGGTATTCCTATAGGGGTTAAATCATTAAGCAGTATAGTCTGGGAGCCTTTAATTAAAAAATGTGAGGCTAAGCTATCTAAATGGGCCCAGAAAAACATATCCATGGAAGGGAAGATCACTCTAATCAATTCAGTTCTTAATGCGCTGCCTATATACCTCCTGTCATTCTTCAAGATCCCTCAAAAGGTAATAAACAGATTGGTGAAGTTGCAAAGGAATTTTCTGTGGGGAGGAGACCAAGATAATAAAAAAATTCCTTGGGTGAAATGGGACATCGTCTGTCTTCCCAAGTGTGAGGGGGGCCTAGGGATAAAAGACATAGCAAAATTTAATACAGCTTTGTTGGGCAAATGGATTTGGGCCTTAGCTTCTGATCACCAACAGCTTTGGGTTAGGATTATCAACTCTAAATATGGAGGTTGGGAGGCCTTGCAGTCTGCTCGGGTCCAAGGAAGACAATCTGGTTGGTGGAGGGATCTAAGAAAGCTGTATCATCATGAGGAGCAGAGCATTTTTCAGCATTGCATGAGATGGAAGGTGGGTTGTGGGGATAAAGTTTATTTCTGGAAAGACAAGTGGATAGGGGAGGATTATACTCTCCAACAGAAATACAATCAGCTGTTTCTCATCAATGAACAGCAAGCTGATCTCATTTCTAAGATGGGGTCTTTTGACCAAGACAGGTGGAGTTGGAATTTCAAGTGGCGGAGGAATCTGTTTGATTATGTGAGTGTTCAAGCTGTGAATTTTATGGAGGAGGTCAATTCCATGTACATTCAGAGATCTGTCAAAGATGTTATGGTTTGGAAAGCTGACCCTAGTAGGGCTTTGGTGGGAGTCCATGAGCTGGATTCAGGCTAAGGGACCTCTAGCAGTCTCTCCAGTGGACCATTTTCTTCAGTTTTGTGATGGTTTTGGAGCTGTGAGAAATCATAGTACTTGCTGTGGATGGTGGGTTGCGTTGACAAGTACTATATGGAAGCATAGGAACTTCCTCATTTTCCAGAACAAACCTTTTGAGCCGCAGAAGGTCATGGAAGATGCTATGTTCTCAATATGGTCTTGGTTAAAGGCTAGACAAAAAGGTTACAACATCAGTTTTAACCATTGGTCTTCCAACATCTCGGATTCCTTTGGTTAAACCTGTATGGGATAACCTTTTTAGGTGGGGTAGCTTGGGCTTTTTGGAGGGCAGCACCACTGGTGCCTTGTATTTCCTATATCCAGTACCACTTGTACTGTTTTTGCATATATTAATATATATCTAATTTTGCCTTCCAAAAAAAAGGATAGGTGAGAGAGGGATCTTATCATTTGTAGATTGAGCATTAGCTATTTGTGAAAGAATAAATTCTTTGTGAAGGGGAAACCCTTGAAGAACAGTTTTCTCTCCTGTTTTATGTTCTTTTCTTACCAATCAATAAAACCATTTTTTTTCTTTCTCATTTCAATTTTCGGTTCCTAACAGTTGTCAATGCAGAACACTTGTTATACCTTTGTTCTTTCAGGACATGTAGATGAATGCATTTTGTTTAAATCATATTCATTAACTCCATCTTCCTTTAAAATATCAACAGATGGCCTCCAATTTACATGATTGATATAGTTGATTTTCTTGATGCATGCCTCTATCTCTGATTTGTATTTCTCAACCCAAGCAGCAGATGACGCTACTACAGCAACACCTCCAAAGACGTCAATTATCAATCCTGATAGTCTGCAGGGAACAGTGAAACCCAATTCAAAATCAGGCAATCTTCTTGATCAGATCTACTTAGTATTTGAAGATGTACAAGGAAAGATATTCAAATAAAAAGAGATATATGCATCTGGCAAAACATATCAGGTATTAACATTATAGTACTATTGGTACTTGGTAGTACAATACATCAAGGGCATTACCGTTAACAACTGCCCAAGAAAACCAAAAGATATGATACATTAATTTATAAAGTGATGGGTAGCCAAAATGGTGAATGTTGGGCATGTATATACATATTGTTAAAGAGCTAAAAGGCATCCTTTATGAAATGAAGTTTAACATATCACATACTTAACTCTAACAAACCACATTTACACAAATGAGAATCACTCACAAAACAAGAAACAACTGACAGAACCCTGCCCAAAGGCTCCATCAAAACTCACCCAATGACTCCCTGCCATCTCCCGTAACTTTCCCTCCCCTTTATCTTTGCCTCTCTAATCATTTTCCCTTCCTTCCTATCCACCTCGCCACACAGGCAAGGTCATTACAATTCTAATCCATCTTCTGCCCCTTACTCATATTTGTAGCATATATGAGTGGCTGACAGTGTACATTAAAGTTTAAAAACTGAAACATAAAGAAAAAAAGTTCAAGCCTTCAACTCTTACCTGTCACCCTCACTATTGATTAGACGGTATGCATTGGTGTGGACTGATGGAAGACCCAACCTTCTACGCATTTCAACAGCTGCATCAATTCTTGTTTCAATCAGTTTCTCCATATTCAATGCACAAGATGAATCGCTGTATCATCAAGAATTGAAGATTAGAGGTCTGGTGATGCCATATGGAAAAGCAATTTTAAGAATTATTGTGTTATTTAGGAATTATTCATATTCTTATCAAATTTAGAAAAACATATTCTTGGGTAAATATTCTCATGTTAAGATATTTTATTTGATCAGGATTTCATAGCTTAGGAAAATCACATTTTGATTATAATGTCATATTCTATTAGGATTTATCTAGGATTTTTATTATCCATACCCTTTAGGCTTTATGTACTACATGCTTGGAAGACTTTTGGCATAATAACAACACAATTCCATTTCTTTAGAAAATATCTTAAACTTGAGTTAGAGGAGCACTCTGCTCTAGAGGACTATTCTTGGTTTGTTAGTCAAGGGAATACCTTGCCCAAGAGAAGTACTCTTGGTTTGTTTATCAAGGGAGTACCTAGCCAAGAAGCACACTCTTGGTTTGTCCTACACTGTTTGTTCAATGGGCTTAAGCTGAAACAAAAAAGAATAAATACTAGTATTGTGTGTATATAATATACAAACCTAGTAGCTTCATCTTCAAGCTGCATGAGCCGAACACAGAACATAGAAACTGAGTTGTACATGCCCCATCCAATTGGTTTCTCAGTCCCATCTGCTACCAGAACAACATCCCCGGTCTTGGGAGGTGGCCTCCCAATTATTCTATCAACAGCTCCACTGTACACCATTGGGTTGCCATCCTTAAAGAGTTGTGTCTTCCCCTTTTTAAGTACAACCTTTGCAACACCTACCAAACACAAACTATTGATAAAATAATTCAGTGAATTTAAAAGAATATGACTGATGACTTAATCTATAACACTATATGCAAGTATTTGTGTATAGTGAAAGCACACAGATGAAGCCACAGTCCAAAACAGTGAAACCATTACAGTTGACATACAGCAATTTTACATAAAATGTAATGAGCAAAATAGCAGGGACAACGAAAATGTCGAACATATGTAGCAAGCCTTGATCCAAAAGTTAGAGTCAAAGCTCAGAATCTAGTAGAACTAATCCATAGCACCTCCTGTGTCTTTAGTAAAACATTATTACTTATTTACCAATTACCACTCTTTAAAAAGGTTTCATGTCTCGTTAGCTTAAAGTCTAAGAGACAATAGTTACACTTTTAACCCATAATTATCAGTATTTATCTGTCTGCAGAACTGCAATTTTGGCTACATCAACAACATTTGCCCCTAACTTTCTGCAATTTCAACAACCAAAACCACAATTTAAAACCCTCATTAGAGTACTGTTCTCTACAACAAGCATTTTTATTTCAAACATTTGGTAATTGAACTAGTGAGCCTCCACCCCATGCCCTACATCACAAAACAGTTCATCTGAGCATTTTTCACTATCTTCGCTAATTTTTTACCACAATTTTGTCAAAACTGCCCATATGATGAAGGGCATGGGGTGAAATGGGCATTTTTCACATGGGCAATTTTGTCAAAACTCAATAAGAGTCCTACAACAACAAACCACTGAGCATTTTTCACCGTCTTTGCTAATTTTTTCTCTAAAATGCTATATTTTCAAACACCGTGAAGATTTGTCTCTGCTTTGGGAGGGAGCAACTTCGTACCAATATCATTGTTATCGAAAAAAAAAAACAGAGTTCGTCTGCTAATTGCTACATTATTTTCCGGCAGCACACGAGCAAGAACGAAAAATTAAAAGCTCAAACTAACGCGGGGACGGGACATACATACACCATTCTTTAATTGTAAGAACAGTTGTGGGCCATATAATAATCTCTAAAATGTGATAAAATGCAAGGAAATAGTTGTGTGGAATATGTTACGAAACGAATGAGTGCTCAGTGAGGAGGAACAAAACACAGTCAATAAATACACCTTTGGGTTGATGGAGAGCAATTTGTTGAAGGGTGGTTGTGGAAGCTGCTGCTGGCAAAGAACACACTGAGAGTGAGAGGGACTTCATCAGCAGCGTTGGCAGCTGCTTCATTTCTTCTTCCGAGACTGGGAGAGAGGGTTGCGCTCGCTATTTTTATGTTACCCTATATATTACATACATCACCCCAGCGCCCAAGTCCCAAAGGACTTTCACCCTATACTTTCTTTTCTTTTTATGAGCGGATATTTTTCCGTCAAATTAAAGATTACTTGTTTGAGATATTGAGATGACTTTTTTCATCAATATTTTTTCATATGCATATGTTAGAAATCAAATCACATAAGGGATAAGATTCTTTACCCATCATATCACCACACCTTGTTGATACTTTCACCCTATATAATTTTTTGGTAATTATAGAAATTTAATTTAGAATAGAAATATAAAATTTGCAAAAATATAAACTTATGTGGATTGAAAGTGAACAATTTTTTTTACAAGGACTAAAATATAAAAAAATGTAATCTTACATAATTAAAAGTTAACAAATAAATTTAAAGAATTGAAAAGGCACAAATTTTAAAAGGACTAAATTCATGTTTAAGCAAAACAAAAGTTTTATAAATGTTTTGAAATCTTAATTCAATACACCTCATAAGATAAAACCATATAATAGGAAGCCCATGAGTGTAGCACATTCATTTAATTTAGAAAAGAAATGTAAATTATAGAAGGAGAAGAGAAATAAAATAGGTTTATGTTTTGTTTGATTTAGATGATAAAAATAAAAGAAAAACATTTTGATTAAAGTGTAAAAGAGATAGGATCCTCATAAAACCAACATTGTTTCTCTCATGTTTTTTCATTCTCCCTTAAATAAACATAGCCTTAAGGCGAATCCTAAGATTAGAGAAAGTCTTACATACACACAACCCTAACATGTCACTCTTGCACACAACCACTCAAAAAATGGCACCTCACTATAATTAAAAAAATAAAGAAAAAATAAATGAAGGCACGCGAGGTTTAGATGGGTGTGAACTTGGTGCTTCCCTAAATGCATTATTTCCAAAATCCAAAGACACAAAGGTCATTACCTAGCAGCAGCACACAATTCTAGTGTCCCACAAACAACAACAACATGAATGAAACAAAGAAAAAATTATGGAAGAGCACAATCAAGAGACACTCAAAGGTTTCCCTGGCAGCTTGGAGGTATTCGAGATGATGGAAAAAATTTGTTACGGTGTCTAGATCGACCTGTCCCCTTCTAATGTGGTCACACTCCAGTGTGCTAATGAGTTTTTAGGATGGAATCTCGATTCAGTGTCAGTGACTCTCAATTCAGAGCTGAGTCTTTAAATTATCGAGACTTGCATGATGTACCTCAGTGTTTTCTTTGTTTGTTTTTTCTTTACCTTTTTATTTAGTGTGTAGATTTAAGGTTCTGAATTGTTGTCTATGGAAGGTTTTCCCTTAAATAATTATATGGTTGTTTCCTAGATTGTGGGATTGCAGATGAAATTTTCCTTATGCTTTCTGATTTTGAATATTCCCATTTAGGAATTGCTTGCCAAATTTTCCAAATGCTTGCAACAATTTAGTGAATGCAAGCTTTATGGATTTGAATGTTTGATGCAGGTGGTGGAGTGATGGGGTGTTCACAAGTAGGGGTGAAAATGGGTTAGACTGGATAGGGCCTACCTAAAATTGGTATAACACTATGACCTGTTTTATATTTTTACAGCTTCAAGTCTCGGTTTGTTGCCCATCACGAGCCTATTGTTTATGCTTGAGTTTGGTTTTTGTAAAAGTTTGTTGGGCCCATTAGCACATTTAAAAGATGTTTCATAGAAAAAAGTGTAAAAAATATTATTTTTAAAAAAATTAAAAGATTTTCATTAAAAATAAGATAATTTTAAACCACAAGATATAAACAAAATTTGTCTACAAACATTACATGTAACATATTACGAGAGTCTTTTATGTTTCACTAAAAGCAAATGATTCATATTCTGGCTACCCATTTATACTTATACGAATTAACATATTTCAAACATTAATTAAAATGATTCAAATCGTCAAAATACTAAAATGATTTTGTAATTATAATATTATTTTTATTGTAAAATATTTTTATTATAAGATATTATTGCTAAATGGGTCAATCTGTCATGCTTAATAGGCTTTTCTTAAGGCTTATGACCTAACTTATGTAACTAAATAGGCTTTTTAAAAAGCATAAGCTAGGTTTTTCTGCTAAATGAATAGGGTTAAGTCAAGACTTAAATGGGCCGAGTCGTAGGCCCCCGACACGTGATCCAGCCTATTTCCCCCCTTATTGGCGACGACCTTTGACGACACTTAAATGCTTTTAATTTTAGATTCTATTAATTAAGTTTTAATTTCTAATTTTTGTGAGGTGTCATTTTTTGAGTGATTGTCTACAAGAGTGACGTGTTGGGATTGTGTGTATGTAAGACTCTCTCCTAAGATGAACCTTGTAATAAGTTGTCCATGAGTGTAGTGCCTTTATATACCATTCAATTTATTGATTTTTTATTTAATGATTGAGATCTTTGAGTGGTTACTTGTCTAATGGATTAGATTCAATTACATGATGATGTGGATGGGTTTTTCAAATAAATGGCGGTCTTAAATTCATGAATGCTTATCCACAACTATCATGTCAATGCTAGTTAATGGAAGCCCAATTGAGGAATTCGGTGTGACTAAAGGTTTAAGGCTAGGGGATCCTTTTTCCCAATGTTTATTCCTTGTTATGCCATAAAGGTTGAGTGTGATGTTTGATAAGGTGGTATTGTTTGGGACTTTTAAAGTGAATTAGTTGGTCACTAAATGGGGGTTAAATAGTGACACACAAACTAACTTGGTCTTTTCTGCACTAACAAAAATTTGCTTCTCACTATATCTTCTTAAGCTACTACTTGGAAATCGAAAGTTTGGTTAGGAGTAACCCTTTCCTTCTTAAGTACCTGGATAAAACAAATAATCTAATATGGAAACTCCAAGTTAAAACCAATGTTATAGTTCTTCTAAAAGTGGTTTTATAAATGACAAATTTTGTTTTGATAGATTATGGTTTTTTAGTATATTGAAAGCAAATGTTGCTTCGAAAGTTTTAAAAAAAATTGTAAAAATCTTTGATCAAATATTAGAGGTATACTTTTATAAGATGTGGTTTTTCAAAACTCAATATGAATATGTAACAATCATAAAATCATGAGAAGTAGTAAGGAAGGATACAACACATAAGAAATTTATACTAGTTCAATCTAACCTAGGCTACATCTAGTACATGCACTTGTAGGATTTTTCACTAAGACTAAGCACCCTTATAAGTGGTATTCTTTCTTGTAAAGCCTCCACATGCTCAACACTCCTCAATAACCTCCAAAGGAAACTCCATTAGTATTTTCTAAGCTCACCCAAGTATTGTTGCACAAGCCTCTCCAAGCTCAAACCCAAAATAGCAACTATTGTTTGACTCACACAACAACTGTTGTGTTCACTCTAACTTCAAAAACAACAATCCCTTCATTGTTTTCCTATGTTTTTTTCCTCTTTTGTTTAGGGATTTTGGACATACTACCATGTTGCCATCTCCACTAAAGAAGGTGTTTATAGACACTTTTTTTAAATGGAAAAGGTTTGGCTCTAACCTAAAGTATTTTGGGTAATGAGGATTCTTCTAATATAAGCTACCTCTTAAATAGACTTTTTTTACCTTACCATTTCTTTGTGGCACTTTGTTAAGGAATAAGACGAATTAGAACCCTTGATTATTTTGATTTGATGAAAATAAATATTAAATTTAAAAATTCAATCTAAAGCACATACATATGAAAAGTGTGGAGTCTATATTTAATGGATCAGACGATGGTAGATAGGCATTGAAGTATGTAGTAGTTAATGTTTTATGTTTATGATCCTTTGTGCACGGTGTGTCTGAATATTCTTCATAGGATGTATAGAATAGTAAAAGGGAAAGAGAGAAGTCAAATGATGAAGCTACTAACTTCGTTAAAGGGTGCGCCCAAAAGTAGTAACAATGTACTTCACAGTACAAAATTTGATTTTCCTTTCTGACGCAAGATTTGAAGTGCCCATCAAGGAAGATAAACATAATGCTTTATTAGATAAATTTACAAGTTGGTGACAAACATTTGATGTTGCAATTAATGCTCCAACAAACACATCTATCTCTACGCAACAAACTAAAGGTGAAGGTGGTTTAGAGATAACGATTGTAGACATGAAGAGTTGATGAAGACTTGTAACTCTTAGTTTTTATTGATGATGAGTTGTATATTGGAACACTAGTCTTGATTAGGATGTTTGTTATTTCATTAAGTGCTTGATTATGTGTGTGAAGTCATGCATACATGCATCTTAGACTAGGATATGTAATTCAACATGCTAAAAAATGATTAGCATTGCATTGATCCATGTTAGTTAGCCTTCAAGAATTGAAACATTTGTAACTTAGCTCTTAAAATCACTAAGTTTCAATTCTGCATCAGGATAATTGGCTATATGTTGATACAGTAGACTATATCGAGCCTTTGTTTCTCAAAATTAAGAATAGCTGACAAATAGTCAACTATCATTAGTACATAATCAACTATCTAGGTCTCTAAAGAAGTTTTACTTTTGCAAACAATTGAATATATGGCAATATAATCGACTCTTTGTTCTTTAATAAACCCAAGTGATGTGAAGAACAATGTAGTTGATTATCTCTATGGAAGAAGTGTGGTTTTATCGAAAATAGATAAGGTGGGTATTGACTTGACTCTGCAGGTTTGTGAGACCTTACATCTATAGGAATTCACCCACTTGTCTATTTTATAAGTTTATTCCTATTAGCCACCACGAAAACCCCAACATTAGGTTAAGAGCCAATCGAGCACCTTCATTTTTGTGCCTACCTATAATAAAAAATAATTGTGCATCAACTATGCACCTATCATATACCAACGATAAATGAATGTCTTTTGTGCACCCACTGCATCCCCCAACAACATGAGAATATTTTGTGCACCAACTGTGCACCCATCGTATTCCCAACACCAAAGGGACATTTTTATGCACCCCTCATATTCCCAACCACACATCATACTTGGAATCCCCTACAATCTTAGATATGCACTTTCTTACCCACCATCCCTTATGGCTTGACTTAGGATCCAAATACATCTCAACAATCAACCATCTACACAATAACCCATCCCTTATATGTTAAAAGGGTCACTAAACCCTCTTGAGAAGTAGTTCTCAATACGTTGACAAGTCATTCATAGTCAAAACATAGGAGTAGTACTCAAAAAGATATCCCACTAAGTGAGACCCCCAGGTCGCATTAGTGGGTCGGAGTTTTGGCGTGTAACTCACCATCCTAAGTATATCTTTTTCAATAAAGATCTTCATAAGGATGTAACTAGCTCCTTTCAACGTATAGGGGTGATTCCAATTCAAGATTATCATTCATCATCAATATTCCATCAACCACTAGACAACCTTAATAATAATAATATATCAAAGTATAAACATCTCAATAACACTATGATATAATGTTCTCATCAATAAGTAAAAGTCATAGAATAATCACAACCTTATAACTATGTACCAATTTAACATTCCAACAATAATTCAAATGTCATACATAAGTAACATAGTAGACATACATAAGCTCTACACAACCTCTCACATAGCTTCAAATCCCATTATGTAGGTCCCACACTTAGCCTAGCACCTCTGAAACCAAAACCTTAAATTTGTACTCCTTAGTCTAGGCCTTACAAATCCCAAGCTTAGCCTCAAGCTCCTTAGAGCTAATTCTCCAATCTACACCTCTCAGACCAAGCCTCACAAACCCCAGGCTTAGCCTCAAGCCCCTTAGAGCTAAATCTCCAATATTCACCTCTTAGGCCAAGCCTCACAAATCCCAAGCTTTAACCTTAATCCCTATAGAGCTAAATCTTCAATATGCATCTCACAAGCCAAGCCTCATAGATCTTAAGCCTTAGGCCCCCTAAAGCTAAATCTCCAATATGCACCTCTTAGGCCAAGCCTTACAAATTTAAAGCTTAGCCTCAAGCCCCCTAAACCTAAAACTCCATTATGCACCACAAAGACTAAGCCTAAAAAATCCAAGACTTAACCTAGCATGACAGATCTACACCTTCGCAAATTCTAGCGATTTTTCTTTCCATGGCCTTGTAAATGTAACCCAAGTGTGTTATTCACTCACATAACACTTGTATTAAAAAATCTATCCCTCAAAGGCTTAAACCATTTAATCAATTTCTTAATCTCTCCCAATCACTCAAAATGCATAAAAACCTAACACCTTTAAGCTTAGGATTACAAAAGGGGAAAAATAACAAATCAAGGGATACAGATGGACAAGGGCAAAACACTTACCTTTGAGAACACATAGAATTGAGCTTTGGGCATTGGGTCTTTAGATCCTTGCTCCTTTTCCCTCTTCCTCTTCTTCTTTATTTTTCCTTCTTCTCCTTTTTCTCTTTATCTTCCTTCCTTTTTTTTCATTCTCCTTCTAAATCTCCCTTCCTTCCTCTACTTAAAGGATGTCCACACATGTGGGCTTAGTGGGCCTTGGCTCCCATTTGGATCCTATTATCGTATTCATATTAGCTCTTAATAGAAAATATCTATTCTTGATAATGCCTAAGGGTATCTTTTTACTATTAAATATAAAAGTTATTCCATAAAAGAGGTTTCTTCATTGTTTATCACTAATATCCATAAATTGAGGATGTTACACTACACAACCGACAATAACCTTGTTGTAGACTCATACAACAAAACTTTTTGTACTAAAAAAACCACTCTCGAAGCAACAATTCTCCAACTTCTCCTTTAGGTTTCCCACTCACTTGATATTTTGTTTAGATAGACTTAACTCAATTTCTTTTTGTTTAGTTTGGTCTTTCATTTTATGGAAAGTTTATTTTGATCCTTTATCAAATAAAATGTTTAAATATCAAATCAAAAATTATTTTGAATATATTTAAATAGTTGAATGACAATTTTGAATCCTTTTTAAATAGATGAGGTACCAAAGTGAACTTTTTAAAAGATAAATGACCATTTGAAACTTTTTAAATAAGATACTAAATGTTATTTTTAGTCCATTATGTTTTAGTATTTTTTTTTATTTTGGTACATTAAGTTTTAAAAATTTTATTTTGATTCTTTATGTTTTTGAAAGTTTCATTTTGATCATTTCTTTCGTTTTTCATTAAAAACAATACTCTGTCAATGTTTTAAATTTTGATAGAGCACTAAAATATAAGTAAAATAATTAATTTACAGGAATGGTGACTAAAATAAATAATTATTTTAAAATTTAAAATATTGACGAAAAACTAATATTTTTAACTAAAAATGAAAGAAATGATAAAAATACAAATTTTAAAAATTAATGTACCAAAATAAAACTTTCAAAAATATAAACAAATAAAATGAAATTTTTAAAACTTAATATACCAAAATGAAAATATATTAAAACATAATGATAAAAAAATGTTATATAACCTAAACAAAATAGTAATTTAATGCCTATACACAATGTAAAATTATTTTACACTGTCATTAAATAATTAATTATCATTTGAATTACTTAAAGATAATTATTTTAAAAATTAATAAATTTATCATACTAAGTAATTTAATGATAGTGTAAAACTCTTTTTAGATCTTCAATGTATAGTCTAAGGACCATTTTATAAAGCTTTTTTTTTCCTTGCTTGCCAAAGGCCGAAGGGCATGAATGTAAAAGCACGTCGATTCAAAATCTAAAAGGCACTGCGCGGTCGTCTCCGCTTTCAATTTTCATTCAGTCGCAACAACGACTACTCTTTTTGAATCTCTTTTTCCTCTTCCTTTCTGCGTCGAAGCTCTCGAACCGGATCCAAACCAATACCTCAATGGTTTCTCTCACGGTAGGGTTTAATTCCAGTTTTCGCTATTCCATTCTTTTACCTTGCTATTATTTCACAAAAAAAAACCCTCCTTCTCCTCTGATTTTCAAATTTCGCATGACCCTGTTATGATTCTTCACGAGGTTTTAACCTTCGATTTTTGCTTAAACCCTAAACTGTAAAACGCTTAGTTTGATTCTTGTACGGTTCTTGCATGTTTCAGGGAAAATCTAGGGTGGGCTCAACTCGAGCCTCTGTTGGCGGTGGCCAATCTCGTCCAAGTGGTATATTTTACATATTTTATTTATTTATTAATTTGTTTGAATTTTTCTGTTTTATTTTTCTTTTTGGATTTGAAGGGTTATGTATCAGACTGATTATTTAGATTATTACTATTTTATATGTTTTTGGTGATTTAATATGTATATGTATATTGAAACAGTGGGTGGTAGGAACTTCAAGGTTTTTTCAGAAATTGACCGGACTAAAGTTGGTGATGGGAATATGTGAGTATTTTTGTTTTTTGTGTGTGATTGAGAATGTACAGTAAATATATGTTTTGTAGAACTAATGTTGATTGTTTCTTTAGGACATATGCAAGAGGAGCAGGTGCAAGTGCAACTGCAAGGTATGGTGCCTTTGTTGACTTCAAATGATGTGATTTATGCTTCACGAGTTGTTATTAGGTGCTGAAATTGTGGAAAAAGAGTAAAATCCTCTGATGTCAAGGTGGTTTTGGTTAATTGTTTGCTTTTTTGAGATATTAGATAAATAAGGAAGCCCTCTAGTTTCGTTGCAGCAATGGAAGGGAGTTTAGTTTACTGGCTTTGAGAATTAAACTTGTTTTTAAGACCCTCTTGTGGTTCAAATTAAATAGGCTTGTTCCACGATTGTGTCTTTTATATACGATGGAGTCCAAAGCTGCTGCCTTGTTTTATGTTTTTTCATGTCATTGTCTGAAATGGTTGTTTTTGTGAAACCATGACAACATATACCCGAATGATATTCATTTCCTGTAGATGTTCCATATATTCCTGAAATATGTAAAAGCACTGTAGTGATCTATCTCTGTATTCTCTCTCCTCTTTTTACAATTTATGCAGGAGTACTGTGGTAGCTAACAAAAGGGTTATTCTTAATAGCACCAGTAGTCCAAAGGTAATAAACATTCTAAATTTCTAATACTTTCTGAATGCTCTAACAATCTGTGAATACTTGGAAAATGTCCATATATTTTGTATTCTTGAGTCTGTCCTTGCTTACACTCCATATATGCAACTTTAATGGTGAAGGGCGGTCTCAAAAAAAGTATGGATAAAAGTAGTGGCAAATATGGTACTTCTGGTAAGTATTAACTGAACTCATTTCTTGTTAAAATTTTGAAAATTATGTGGCATTACACACTTCTCATTTTCACTTATTCTGGCTTTTAGTAGGAAGTACAAATGTGAGAAAGGCATTAGCTGATGTAAGCAATGCTCAAGAAAAATTCACAACAGCCGTGGTAGCTAACAAAGGGGTTATTCTTAATAGCACCAGTAATCCAAAGGTAATAAACATTCTAAACTTCTAATACTTTCTGAATGCTCTAACAATCTGTAAATACTTGGAAAATGTGGATTTATTTTGTATTCTTGAGTCTGTCCTTGCTTACACTCTATATGTATAACTATTATGCAACTTTAATGGTGAAGGGCGGTCTCAAAAAAAGTATGGATAGAAGTAGTGGCAAATATGGTACTTCTGGACCTGGTAAGTATTAACTGAACTCATTTCTTGTTAAAATTTTGACAAATATGTGGTATTACACACTCCTTATTTTCATTTATTCTGCCTTTTATTAGGAAATACAAATGTGAGAAAGACATTGGCTGATGTAAGCAATGTTCAAGAAAACTTCACAACAGCTGTTGGCATTGCCAGCTCAAAAATGAAGTAAGAATCTTCTTTATGCAGGATAGAGAGAAAGTTAGAAGGGAGGTGGTAGTATTTCACTGTTTTAATAGGATTTGCAAGTTATTTTTGAAACTCAACTTATTTTGTACAGCTATACATTTATAAAAGAGACGCATATATTTGTTTTTTGCACATATCAGCTGATATAGAGACTAACTATTAATGGCATTCTTTTGTGAAATGTTTTGTTTTGGAATATTCTGATAGATTACTCTTTAATATCTAGTGGCAACCTAAACATTTTCACCTTTGATTTTGTTAGAATATATGTAGAAAATTTCTCATAATATTTCTACTGTATCTTAGAGTGGTTATGGTTTTCAATTTCGTGTTTCATGGATTTTTTCCTTATTTAATTTAATTAGGATTAAGAGTCTAGTATGGTATAAAATAGGGGTTTATAAAAGTATTTTGTATCACCTCTATTGGGAAAACTCCAAGTTTCACATCGCCTAGAGATAGTGCAAAGATAGAGTATATAAGTGGTGGACAACCTTCATCCTATGAGCTAACTTTTGGGGTTGAGTTAGACTCAAATCCGCATTCTAAGATGATATTAGAGCTTATCCTTGATCCATCAAAAGGGCCACCCACCGTATTATCCATGCATCAAGCCCAAAAGTGCTAGGTGTGAAGGGGTGTATTGGAAAAACCTAAGTACCACATTGGCTAGTGTCAAGATAAAGTATATAAGGGGTGGACAACCCTCACCCTATGAGTTAGCTTTTGGAGTTGAGTTAGGCCCAATCCCACATTCTATGAACCTCACAGTCAACCTTTCTCACAATCACATGTGATATGAACTTTGTTTAACCTATTTACTCTGGTTGTATCCATCCCTTGCCCCAATTCACCACCTTCCCATTACTATGTGGCTCCATTGGACAACAGATTTTTCTTGTTTGGTTACATCCATATGTTCTTCTTTCCATCAGTCTAGAAAATGTCTGGCCTAATCCTGTTTTCGTCTTGCTCTGTCTCAAATGTAGTAGCCTAAGCCTGTTCAACTCCATTTTGGCACATCATTTTTAATTTTCTTGTTAAATGTAACAACTAACAGGCTCAAAGCTTAGTTAGCTTTGGCTTGAGGGGCCAACAAATATCTTATAACATCATTCTTGTATCTTAATTATTTTTAGTATATTAAATGATCCCTTAGAAGTAATTTTCATATTTCATTCATAATCTGTTTTCTTATTTAATTAGGATTAGGAGTCTAGTATTAGCATAAGTAGGGGTTATTTTGTATATAACATCAAGTTATGTCTGTTTTAGACTATTAAGTACTTTATTCTATCCTTTTGTCCTTCCTATCTAATTCCTCTATTTTCAACAAAGGGCATTACTGAACTACCTAAGTTGATAGGTGAATGCACATGAATGATATTATATTTAATTTAACATGCCCTTTCACACAAGGGACTTTTAGTCTTGAAAGCACATCAAATCATGTCGAATTTAGATGATGATTAATCCGTCTATTCTGTCTTTGTCCTTCTATCTAATATAATTTCCAAAACACTTAATCTAATGGGTAAAAGCAAATGAATGATGTTATATTTAAGTAATTTAACTCACCTTCTCCTCACACTAGGGACCTTTAGTCTTGATGAGTGGACAATGTACAAGCCCACCTTACCTTGTGTTGAAACTTAACATTCCTTTAGAAGAATGGGAGCAACAAGGATTTGTACCTTTACAGTAGAGATTAGAGATAGTCATAGAGATGTTGATACTATGCAGAACCAACTCTCCCAGATACTTAAGCTTTTGGATGAAAACACATGAATGGTTTTATATTTTAGCAACTTTCATATTTATGTGGACCTTCGAGATTAAAAGAAAATTCAATCTCTATAGATGCTTCACGTAATAGAAACTTATCTTGTCGTGGTGCTTCATCTCAAGCAGAGATTGATGCAATGTTCTTTACAATTGCTTGAATTAGATAGCATATTAATTCTGTCTTTATTTCCTCTAATGATTGCTTCGTTATTTGATTTTATGTCTTATGTGCCTTTCTAGGGTTCCTGCAGGTTCAAGTTCCAAAATAGCGGGTGTATCTTTGAGGAAATCCTTCACGGTATGTAAACCAGTTGATTAACTCATAGGTATTCCAATTTTCTGTTTAGCCCATGTTTTTTTTACTTAGTCAGTTGTTTATGTAAATGGATACTCTTTTTACTGGTGTTAGTTAATTTTCTTAATACCCTTAAATGACTCAATGAATGGAACTTTGTTTATATAATCAATAAGGTGTCTTGTATAAAAACATAAAAAGTGAAAAGAAGTCCTACAAAACAATTAATCTTGATGGGTGTGGTTCTCCAGGTAAATTGTTTATATTTATATGCTGTTCATCTATTTTTGGATTTTTTCTTTTCTATGTTCCCCTTGGCCTTGGCATCTTTTCTTTAAGAGAGCAAGCAAACATATCTGGTCATAGCATTTTTAATCTAGTTGTAGGTTTGAAACGGATATACAAAATTCACTTTCTCCATTTCCTGCAAAAAAACAAGAATGCCTTAAGTATGTGGTTTGAAACTAATAGCATATTTGGTTTAGTTTAAATCTGAAGAAATAATCCCTTGTTTTTTCAAAAGCTCTCTTAGGAAGCTGGTAAAAATAATCGATTATTTCTCCAAAATAAGTTGAACCAAACACTCACCAAGATCTTTATTATGATAGGTTAGGAAACTTTTCCTTAAATAAATGAACCACTTGTTCTAGCTAATAATCATTATCATATATACAGCATAAACTTTTGGAGCTGGTTGGTGGTGAGAAGTCTGGTTTCAGAGCAGCTTGATTTATTGGCACCCAAGCATATAATAGCATATATGAACTGAACCCTAACTTCACACTTCTATTTTATCTCAGTTTGTTTATAAAGATATTTTAAAATATATAATTATGTCTGATTTTTTTGGAAATAAGTTGCTTTTCTGCTTTTCCAAAGCTCTTAAAAATAGCCGCATCATAGAATCACTTTTTTTCAAGTCAACAAGTTGGCTCTTGAATCATTTCCTACCATTTGGAAGCATTAACTTGGTACAACTTGTCCTTCTTTTTTCTTGCAAAAGGAATCATATAATGTGATGTTCAGTTAGAATATTAACAATTTAAACTTCTTTGGGTCTACACAATTATGAAGCACTGATCACTTTTCTTGTTCAAATCAGGGAAGGGTGCAAAGATATACAAGGAAAAGTGTTGTTCAGTTAGATGCACTCAATAGAGGTGACTAATTTCCTCTTAATATTTTATTGTGGTTTGTATATTTAGAATATCATTTAGATATCTTTTTCCCCTTTAGATGATCAGAAGAATAATACAAATGGAGGCCAATCAGTTAATGCCACAAAGGACAGGTACTTGGGATCCTGTCTCTTGTTTATCTCACATTTAATTGGGAATTGAAGTTATTAATCCTGTCTCTTGTTTATCTCACATTTAATTGGGAATTGAAGTTATTAATGGTTGATTTTTATGGTTCCAAGCACTTCATTACATAAATTATATTGCAATTGTTTTTCTTTTTTTTTTTTTGTAGGTTTACAAGGAAGCCTATTGCTACAAGGTTTTTTTATATTCCATTTTGTTGATTCAAGTGAGTTTTATGAATAAACTGTAAACTGAAACCACAACTTGTCTCTTTCAAGCTCATCAAGGAAGTCTTTACCAGTATTGAGGAGGGTAAGCAGGGAAGATACGAGTAACACAAAGGTAATATAATCTTATTATTCTTTCTGGTGGTGGACAGTGGCAATAAAATATTTTTACCTCCATATAGTTGGGCTTATTCAAATTGCCATATATTTTTCCTTTTATTTATTTTTTTCAAAATCTTTTTCCATTTCTTATAATTCCACTTTACTTCCTTATAGGAAAATGTTAGAAGTTCTCAAACAGCAAAAGGCCAAAGTGGTCTCCCCAGTAAGAAGCTGCGACTTTAGATAGTCACTTTGTAAATGCCAATGAATTGACCTATGCTATGCTAATTAAACTTAATATACTACTGATTTCAGCTAAGGCAACCACAAACAGAAGAGATAGTTCCCAACTGATTAACTCAAGAAGCCATTTATGGAAGTATCGAGTGAGTGATGGTTTTGTTCAAATGTAAGTGATAATTAATCATATCATTAGCTAGTTCCTGCTCCTCTATGTAAATTGTGCACTTCTGGTACATTGTATCTGTTTGATGAGTCTTCAAGTTGCAAAACTGGGGAATCTAGCAAGTTAGCCTAGAAAATTATGAGGTAATGTCTAGAAAATTGATGCTAATTAGCTGCATCAACACTATATTCTTAAATTGAAAAGAATTTGACTCTTTGTTCTGCAGAATTTTACACTTCTGTATTACCATTTTTATTACACTTTTAGGTCCCTGGTTTTCTTCCAGATCTCATTTTCTTTCATTTTTGTTTTTTGTATTCTCCATCAAATAAATGTGTCTCCTTTTTCACCCAAAAGTTATAAATTTTTCTACACCTTGACCTTTGTATAAATGCACACGTGGAAGCTTGGTTATTACAAATTTCAGGTTGATATTAGATGTGAGGATATATCTGTCATACGTTTAAGCTGTTAGGTGAAGGAACATGAATGATTGATATTTGCTGTCCCTAATTTCACAAACTTCTACACAGAAGAAAACACACGTATCTTTTCTATTCACCCTATTACACACACATTGAACATTTACTAATAATACACAACTTCTAATGACATTTTTACACATTCTGATATTGAATTACTGCTACTTTCTACCAATAACTGTCATACCTGCCCCTAACATGTTCCCTCATGCAATAACCCTACTATGTGCTGAGATTTGATTTTTTATTTTATTTTATTTAGATTTTAGAAGAATATAGGACAATAAGGATATTGGACCTTAGACCACAAGAAGACAGGCAGATGATAAATCTACGGAATCTATTAAATAGGAAATCATTATAATTGTTTCTATTTATAGCTGAATGCCTGTTTATGCTCATCATTAACAACCAATTCTCTTTGATAAGAGATTTTAATAATCAATTGATAATTTAGAGGATGAGATTTCTAGTTATTAATTTCTCATTTCATACAATACAATTCACGTGTGATGCAGGGTTCAACCTAATGTTTTACATGCATCCTCAAGGAAGTCCACCAAGGTATGTTGGCTTTACTTTGCTGTCTGTTGTTGCTTTATTTGATTAATTGTGTTAGATTTCAACTTAAAACCAATTGATACTAAGTGAAGTTGCCCAACAGATATATAAGTTGCACATCAAAAACTGGGACAGGCGATGTGGGACTTCCTAACAGATTGGTGCACAATGTTGTTAATGGCGGATGACGGTTCATGGCGGAAAGCCAAAAATCCGCCATAAAAATATGGCGGATGGTGTAGCGGAAATGGCGGACGTCATGACGGACAAAAAAAAAATATACATATATATAATTATAAATAACCAAGTACCAACACCAAATAAACTCATTCAAATTGAAAAAAACAATGGATTGCATTCAAATAAACTAAAAAACGTGGTGTCAAACAAAAAAAAAATGGGTGTCAAAAATAAAAAAAGGTGTCAAATAGAAAAAGGAAAAAAAAGCTCTAGACATAAAAAATGGGTGTCAAACAGAAAAAAACAACAAAAAAAAAACGCACCACTGAAGCTGCCGTCAACGTCGCCCGTTTGTCGGTACCGTGCGTCGTGGCTCGTGTGTCGTCCTCGCATGCGTCGCTGCCGTTCGTCGTCGTCGTGCTGCTGGTCGCACTGGAGACTTTTTTGTTCGTGCTTTGTTCTGTGCGTGCTCGCTGTTGTGTGCTGCGCTTTTGCAATAGAATCTCGGGTAGGGTTGGGTTGGGTCAGCCCAACACCTATCGCGCAAAAAACAAAAAAAAAGGTGCTATTCCGCCATTAATGCGATTCTGCGACGAACGCCATGGCTATGGCGGCCGCCATCCGCAACCCACAACGCCACCGCTATTTGGTGGCGTTTTTTCCGAAAATTTGCGACGCCAGACCGCCATGGCGCCGCCATAACCGCTATTTGATAACACTGTTGGTGCAGCAGTAGTTCTTTGGAATTTCATATCTGTGCTTATTTTGCATTTTATTTGGAATTTCTTTGTGATGCTTGTGTAATTAATAAGGCTGAACTGCATAATGTAGTGTGCTGAAGTAAAATATAGCAGAAAACCTTTTAATGCATACATGTATATGATTGATATGCACTGATGTCATGCTTTAAATGCTTGGTTCATTTAATGACATTAGGAACTGTCTTGTCAGTCAATAACTTCCACCACATTTTGATTTTAAGATTTGGTGTATACAGTGTGAAGCTGATTTTTTACCTTGTTTGTTACAGCCTATTGTTAAGACCACAATCAAGGCTGTCACTGCTCAAAGGACTTTAAAATCTAAATCCAGATTGTCTCAGAACAAATTAGAATCAACGACAGCAACATCATCTCAGAACAAATCCCTATCAGCTCAGAAAAATCTAGAATCAACTACTGTGACATCATCTCAGGACAAGGAATCAGTTTCTCTGTCTCTTCCTGAGAAAAGTTTGACAGTTTCTGATGATACAAATCAAAGTTGTCTTCCATCTGGAGAGAGCAATCTGACAACAAATTTGTTAGAGTTAATTCCAAGGAAAAAATCCTTCCGCCGGAAATCATATACAACTTCATTAATTGAAGGATCTAAGGTTGATGATCAATGCATGAAACTACAACTCTATTTTAGTTTCCAAAAATTTAAATGGCATGTAGCCCCTTATTTTGCAGATTCTCAAGGAAAGTGGTGATGTTCGAGAGCAGGATAACCTACCAAATATAGATAATGAATGCAATCAACTTGAAGTTTCTGAATACATTGATGACATATATCTGTACTATTGGGTTACTGAGGTAATATTCATCTTGCTTATGTCAGCTCTTTTTTATGACTATCACTTTGTTACTGATTTAAATTTAAAATAGAGATGTACAGTACCAGGGATATACATTTCTTTTTTTCTAGTTGAGTAAATTTCTTCTTTTATGAACATGCTTGTCTCTTTCTATTTCCCTCCCATTTCACTATAGGCTTCAATAGCTCCACCAATTATAGAATTAGTAAATAATTTTCTACAGCTAACATTTTATATTTGTAAGCTTTGAAGGACTATGCATCCCTCCAAAGTTGATTGTGTTGAATATAATTTAATAACTTGACATATTATTTTAGCACTGTTGCTCTTTTAATAACTTGACATGCTATTTTTCCAATCTTGCAGTAATTATCATAGTCAACACTTCCAATACACACCTTGACACTCAATACAATGTCCACAACTTTTTTTTAAAAAAGAATCCTATATTGGAGGTTCTTGAATCGTTTGCAAGTTTTATTTTGATGTTTTACTATTAATCCCATATGCTTGGATAAGATACTTTATCACATTATCATACAGAGATGTCACAACCTAGTTCAACTTCTGTCATTGTTTAACTGATTTTGTCACTTCCTTGGTGTAATCATGATACCACTGGCTTTTGTGAGTATAGTATAAAGGAACAGTTACTCAACTTCCTACTGGGTAGTTTGTAGACAGTTAAGTTTGTTATGTCAGCTGTGCTTATAAATACACTTGTACTCCATTATTGAGTGGGCTAATAAAATCAGTTACCATCTTCATTTTCTCTGAATTCAACAGGCTTTCTTGTCTATACAAATTTATATTACATTTTATCTTTATTAATCATGAAACCTCTGGATTTCTCATGTATACAAATTATATTACAATTTTATCTTTATTCTCTAAACTAAACTAATGTTTTTATCTATTTTAAAATTGTTTTCAACTGCAGGCACATAATCCACTTCTAGCAAATTACATGTCAATTCAGACAGACATTTCACCTCATTTGCGGGGCATTTTGATCAACTGGCTTATTGAAGTAAATAAATGATTTTCATCATCCTTCAGATGGCTTTTCTTTCTCCATGCCCTTTCCTTTATCTATTGTTCTACTGATGACTTATATTGTCACTTTTTTACCTATCATTATGACTATTTTAGGTACACTTCAAATTTGATTTGATGCCAGAGACACTGTATCTCACTGTTACGTTGTTGGATCAATATCTTTCCCTAGTGACTATCAAAAAGACCGATATGCAGTTAGTTGGCCTTACAGCACTTTTACTTGCCTCAAAGTATGAGGATTTTTGGCATCCTAGGGTAAGAAGGGATTTTTAAGCATTTATTGTTGAAGAAAAGATGACATGCTCTACCTTGATAACTTCTTTTTGTCTTGTCTGTTCCAGGTCAAAGATTTAATTAGCATCTCAGCGGAGTCATATACCAGAGATCAAATGCTTGGAATGGTATGCAGTGCTTATTAAGCCTTTCTTATGACACTTCTCCCTTTCAATCCTCATGTTTAAGACTGATCTTGATACATTTCTTTGCATAGTTACGCATTAATGAATGACTTAGCAAATTCATAAAATATAATTGGTGAAATTTTCATTCAGCTAATTCAGATTGATCAGATAATTCTAAAATTTTGCTGGTGTTTGATTACTTAAATTTATATTCTAAAGTGTTTTGTGGTATTCTGTACAGGAAAAACTTATTCTTAGAAAATTAAAGTTCCGTCTTAATGCTCCTACTCCTTATGTTTTTATGGTGAGGTTTCTAAAGGCTGCGCAATCAGATAAAAAGGTATGTAGTTCAACATGCATGTTCGTACTATATACTATCTTGCAGATTGTTGATTGTACAAATTTTAGTTTATCAAATTGATATTGCTTCTAGGCATGAAGGATAATCAATCAGTTTGGATGAGAAGTGTAATGTCATTGCTTCTATGCTGGACATTAAGTATGATTTCTAACATTTTGTCTGCAATTTATTTTTCCAGCTTGAGCACATGGCATTCTTTCTGGTCGACCTATGCTTAGTTGAATACGAAGCTTTGGCATTCAAGCCTTCATTACTTTGTGCATCAGCTCTCTATGTTGCACGATGTACTTTGCAAATAACTCCACCATGGACCCCACTACTTCACAAACATGCACGTTATGAAGTTTCACAGATCAGGTACTCTTTTTTCTGCCTTTTTCTTTTTCATTTTTAAAATTTAGGTTGGTTTCTATTTATGCTAACCGTAATATTGTAGGGATTGTGCGGATATGATACTGAAGTTCCACAAAGCTGCCGGGGTTGGAAAGTTGAAGGTTATATATGAAAAATACTCTAGACAGGAACTCAGTAGGGTTGCAGCAGTGAAACCGTTGGATAAACTTCCATGGACTCCCACTACTTCACAAACAAGCACGTTATGAAGTTTCAAAGATCAGGTACTCTTTTTTCTGTCTTTTTCTTTTTCATTTTTAAAATTTTGGTTGGTTTCTATTTATGCTAACTGTAATATTGTAGGGATTGTGCGGATATGATACTGAAGTTCCACAAAGCTGCCGGGGTTACATACGAAAAATACTCTAGACTGGAACTCAGTAAGGGGGTTGCAGCAGTGAAACCGTTGGATAGACTTACCCTGTGATTTGAACTGTGCTCTTATTAAACCTGATATATAATATGATATTCGGATGAATTTTTAAATTGAAAAAATCTAAAGGCTATATTTTAGTAGAGGTTTTTTCTTTCCAGGTTGCATGTACAACCTTGGTTCTAGATGGGATGCTGTGACCACATTTATGATGACATATTTGCATTAAGATAGGAGTTACGTTGAAAAAATCTCAAGGTTTTATTTTGGTAGAGGTTTTTCTTTCCAGGTTGGATGTACAACCTTGGTTCAACTTGTAATGGTTCGTTTTTATTAGAAACATGCTTTTGGTGATTTACTTATACTGATTAAGTTCTTTTAAGTTCAGTCTTATGGGTAGAGGTGTGAGTGACCCACCCGGAATCGGTTGGTTGAGTTTTTGTCTATTTTTCATTCAATTTTAATTGGATTCAGGACTCATACCGTTAACGCGATTCGAAAGAGTTTCAAACTGCTGTTGATACTCAGTAACAATACCAGTTTGGTGAAGCTTGGATGATGCTGCCTGATGATTGACAAAGATGGATGGACCAAAGCGCAATTCTGAAGCACGCGTGATCCATATATGGAACAGTGCTGATCTATATGCTGCTGCTGCATTTGGATTTGCATCTCCTTCATCTGCGCAAGACATTTAATACAGAGGTTTTACGTTAAGAATCAACAAAAAAAATTAATTTTACATCAATAATTAAAATTTTAAAACATTTGAATAAATTCTCTTATAAAATTAAAATTATATATAAACCATGTTAAAGGAACTGGAATTGTAGTTAAACCTAGCTTTATAAATATCACACGACTCATGAATCATACCATTACATGCCTTTTATAAAATTTCTATGTTTTCATAAAGATTTTAATTTTGGTAAATAATATTCGTCCATTTAAGTTGGATCAATGGGAAAGAAATATGAAAAATAGAGAGCAAAGGTAACAAATATAATATTCAATGTAACGAAAGAAGAGAAAAAAAAGATAAGAGAAAATAAATATGTATTCATGATAACTTTTTTTTTTTTGCGGGTGCAAGAAAAATGAACAATATGCCATCTTTTATTATCATACCATGCTATTGGTATGAAATATTTACTGACTTTGTGATTAATATTTGTTTGAAAATTTAATTAGTCACCTTTAATGAAATTTTTTCTCTCAATCTTATTTTTTTATCCACAAGATTCAAATTCTAAATCTTACTTAGAGATTAAACTCACTACTACTCAGAACAAAAATGTATTAATATGCAACTTAATATGATTTGTTTCTTTTTCAATGTTTATATAATGATATTTAGATTCACAAGTTTAAAGTTAGACTCATACACATAAATCAAAAATAGATTGGAGTGTAGCAATGATGAAATATATAAGAAATAAATTAAAAAATATATGAATAATAGTAATAAAAATGTATAATAGTTATTACTATGCCTTAAAATTCAAGTTAATTATCAATTTCTTATATAGTGTAAGTTTATCTCATAGAAAACAATTAATTATAAATAATATTTAATTTCTCAAATCAATTATAACCCATGTAAATATTTATAACTTTTAAAATAATAATAATACATTATAAAAGGAAAATATACTAACTATGAAAATAAATAATATCAAATATTTATTTTTAAAAAGAAAAAAATGTAATTATTTGGCCTAGACCTCTCCTCAATTGACCCTAGTCAAAGACACTCACTCAAAAATTCTCTTTATGGTTGATTCTAATTTATTAAAAATTATTAATTTTCAGTTTTATTTTTCATTTAATATAAATCAGAAAAGAGAATCTAACGAATCATTAGATGATAATCAAAATTTATAAAAATGGTGATTTTTAATAAATTATAGCCGATCATAAACAGAGAATTAAAAAAAGAGTATCTCATAGAGTACAACTAATATTTCTCAATTTTCAATAATTAATAGTATCATCCAATCTGTGCCTTTGTGGTCATATGTTAGCTGGACAATGCTTTAGAGCTTTTTTATTTTTCCTCTTTCACTTTCTTTTTTTACTTTAGTTATGTTTAATAAAATTAGCTGAAGAAAAAGTTAGTTAAAAATTAAAAAATTAATTTATTAAATTATAAGTATTCAATAAAATTAAGTATTAAAGTAACTGAAAAGTATATAATAACTGAAAAATAATGAAATTATGATTTATTTAAAAAATATAAACTTAAAAAATATAAACATGAACTTGATGAATATATTAAGAAGTTTAAAAAAATGCTAAAAATTACTAAAAAAAACACTTGTTTATTAAATAGTCAAATTAATTTTTTAACTAATAAAAAAATAAAAATTCACTTAAATGTCTTCCTCAATATAATTTATGTTTATTTACTTTCTTCAGTAGAACTGTACTGATTTTGAAGCGTGCAAAGCACACATACATTTTTAGTTTAATTTAAATTTTTAAACTTAATAATTTATTATCATCAAAGTCTTTAAATTTATTTTAATATTATTACTTAATCCATATTTTTTAAACTTTAAATTAATGTGATGGGCATATTGTATTTTTATTGGGATTTATTTGAATTTTTCTTAATTTCAAAAATTAATATCAGACGGCTTTATACATTTCGAGAGCAATAAATGGAGTTTACTTAAAGAAAAAAAAAAGTTAAATTGCAGGTGGCAACATGCAAAAAGGCCAACATTGCTATTCATTTTGATTTCATGGCCATACTCAAAGCCACTCATAATGGTTAACAACAGCCTCAGAATTTTCGCTTCAGCTACAATTCTCTCTCTCTCTCAATCAAACGAAAGGCTAATAAAATATTGGATACCCGTTTGAGCATTAAAGGCTAAAATCATGGCTTTTCTTCTATCCAACCTGAAACCCTCACTGCTACCCCAAACCAAATCAAAACCCATTCCTCAAACGCCTTCACCATCATCAGCAAAACCCACTTCTCAAAGTCCTTCATTGTTCTTCTTCACTTCATCTGCTCCACTTTCCGCACTCCAAAGTTCCACTGCACAGGTTGCTCAGGGGCACACACCAACAACAGGTGCCAGAGACGAGCTTCAGCAGCAGAAGGATGAGTTTTACCTCAATCTTGGCCTTGCTGTCAGGACCCTCCGTGAGGACATGCCCTTCATCTTCGTCAAAGACCTCAATTATGACATTTACAGGTCAATTTCTCATCTGGGTATTTGAGTTTTCGTCTTTGAGACGTGTTATGTGTGGTGTGGTTTTCTGTTAGATTTAACATGTTTCTTACAGGAAAAAAATGGGTTTTTTAATGTTGAATTTGATCATTTCAGTATTTGAATGTTCATCTGAGTTTGGGGGGGGGGGGGGGGGGGTGGTTAATTATGAAATGATTTTTACAGGGGAAAAAAGGGTTATGGGGTTTTTTAATGTGAAATTTGATCATTCCAGTATTGGAATGACCCTTGAAAAGGGGTTTTTGGGGGGGGGGGTTGTTAAATTATGATATGATTCTTACAGGGGAAAAATGGTTTATTTATTTATTTATTTTGAATTTGATCATTTCAGTATTTGAATTTTCATCTTTGATATGTGTTTTTTGTTGTGTGTGTGGTTTAGTGTTAGATTGATCATTTCAGGATTTGAATTTTCATCTTTGAGATGTGTGTGTGTGTGTTTTATGTTGAATTTGATATTTCAGTATTTGAATTTTCACCTTTGGGATATGTGTGGTTTACTGTTAGATTGATCATTTCAGGATTTGAATTTTCATCTTTGAGATTTGTGTGTTTTTTAATGTCGAATTTGATATTTCAGTATTTGAATTTTCACCTTTGGGATATGTGTTTTTGTGCATGTGTGTGGTTTTCTGTTAGTTTTCAGATGTTTCATGTTTGTTACAGGGGAAAGATGGGCTTTTTAATTTTGAATTTTCATCTTTGAGTTGAGGGGTGTGTGTGTGTGATTTTCTGTTACATTAAGATGATTCTTACAGCAAAAAGACGGGGTTTTTAATGTTGAATTTGATCACTTCACTATTTGAATTTTAATCTTTGAGATGAGGGGTGTGTATGTGTGATTTTCTATTACATTAAGATTATTCTTACTGCTGAAAAATGGGGCTTTTAATGTTGAATTTGATCATTTCAGTATTTTAATTTTCATCTTTGAGATGTGTATTTTTGTGCTATGTGTGTGTGTGATTTTCTGTTAGATTTCAGATGTTTATTAGGGGGAGATATGTGTTTTTTAATGTTGAATTTGATTATTTCAGGGATGATATAACATTCAAAGACCCTTTGAATACATTTACTGGTATTGAGAAGTACAAATTGATCTTCTGGGCATTGAGGTTTCATGGTAAAATTTTGTTCCGTGAGATTGCTCTAGATGTGTATAGGATATGGCAGCCTTCGGAGAACGTGATATTGATCAGGTGGAACCTGAGGGGTGTGCCCCGGGTTCCATGGGAGGCTAAGGGTGAATTTCAGGGTACATCTCGGTACAAATTGGACCGAAATGGGAAAATTTATGAACACAAAGTAGATAATTTAGCATTCAACTTTCCACAGACCCTCAAACCAGTTTCAGTTTTGGATTTGGTTACTGCTTGCCCTGCAAGTCCAAATCTAACATTTTCATGGGGTCCTTTGGATTCCAACTCTTCTTCATGGTTAGAGTTTTATCATGCTGTTAAGGACACTGTGGATCAAGAAGAGAGGTTGCTACCACAAGATTGTATGGCTACATGTTCATAGTGACCACTTAGTAAATTGTTCCCTAGATGATATATACTATAGGTTGTAATAGATTGGTTAGATATGATGAAATTTGGTCAATAGCATACAATGGTTTTTCTCAAAGGACAGAGTGTATATAGATAGGCAGGGATGCAGAAGAGTGCAAGTTTCCCATTCTGATGTTGGAGGAAATGAAGGTTTTTATGTCTGGTGAGTTTACACAGATGAGATAGATCTATATGCTATAATCAAAATTTTATAATTAAGAATTATTTTGTTTCTCTTGCAAAATGGAATCTTGGCGTTTTATTCTCATATAATTGTTTAACCTTAAGAATGTTTAATCAGATCAATTTGTATACTCTCTTTCAGTCTTCATGTGTCCTAGTTTCACAATAGTTAATTCTATGCATTCTTGGTTTCAATATATATTTGAAAACCTTATAACTTTGATTTCCTTCACCCTAAATTTGTTCTTAAAGAAAGGTTTATCTGTAACTGGTAAGTAAGAATATGAGCCTCTTTGGATAAACTTCTTCATAAGCACTTCTAGAAGAAAATAAGAAATTAAAAAGCTTCTCCATAAGCTAAAACCAGAATGTGTTAAGTTAAAAATCATCTTTTAGTGAAGTTAATATGAGAGAACTTCTACAAATTAGCTTATGGAGAAACTCATCTCATTTTTTCTTCCTATTTTCTTTTTCTAGAAGTACTTGGGGGAAAAGTTTATCCAAATAGACCCATATTGTCTTGTAGTTATCTTAGTTTAGTTCCATTTTGTTCTTGAGCTATTGTTGGTCAGATACAAAGATCTTGTTGATACTTTTTTTTGTTGCACTGAGAATAACATTTCAGATGCATTCCATAAGTACAATCAATCAGTTAACATTAGTTTATATGATATCCACATTTTTTCCACGTCTGTTGTAGTTTAGTTATTCTCAACCGTCTTGACTAATTATCATCAGAAGTCAGAACACACAGTGTCTTTTTTAGTATTACATTAGTCTAGCCTCTGAAAGCCCGATATTGTTATGGTTGCATAGCCACTTCACTAGGAAGTCCAGTTTCTTATATCTAGAGGATTTTGGCTAGTAATTGAACTTCTTCACGTGCATTAGCTGGTGTGCAAAAATTGTTACCTATAGTCCTTTCTAATCTCTAAGGGCCTTTTAACGAGTTTATTTAGAGTGTGTTTGAAAGATCTTATATGTAGCTTATTGAGATCTTGTGATATAAACAATGTTATCATAACCGGACCGATCACTAAACCGGTGAAGACACTGGTTTAAGGTTCAATGTTTCAATCAGAGTTGAATTGGGGTCAAATCAGTTTTAATAAAATACTATTTTTTTATAAAAATTTTATATAATATATTAATCAAATATTAAACAAAAAATAACATCATATGCATAAATTTATAACACTAAAAATTAAATTACACTTCAAAGTGTCATAAGTCATAACATATAATAAAGGTAAATTATATATGAAATTAAATCTAATGCATCATAATATTTTAAGTTCAACAATAGCAAATAAAATCCATTAGCAAGTATTGGTTTAAGTTCAACAATAACAAATAAAATCAATTAGTAAAAAAAATTGCAATTTTCGTCGAACATCCAAAATTGATTCAACTGTCGTTTTTTAGTGGTTTTGTCGGTTCTTGAGTGGTTTCTCTAGTTCATGATCGATTCAATTGCACACTAGTTTTGGGGTTTAAACCAATCGAGCATGCCTCTGGTTCAACTAGTTGAACCGATTGAGATGTTTCTGACAACCATGGATATAAGTACTTGTGTAAGTTTTGTAAGAATTTATGAAAATAGTTGATGATAATCCATAGGTTGCTTTCATCTTATTTTAGTAGACTCCAGAATAGCTTATGAAAACTTGTTATAGTTTTATGATAATAATTTTACCCTATTTCTTTTTGAATCTTAAAAGTAATTTAGAGTGTTTGGTTTTATGGTAGGAAATAATGAAAGTTGATTTTGACTATAGTTATATTTGACTTTAGCTAAAATATTTTTTTTGTCACTATAAATATACTAAAATTTGGTTTAGTCCCAACAAAATTTTTTATCCTTACAAAAATGTTATGTGTCATTTTTTTGGCTCGAAGCTATAGCCTACATGTCAAATGTCTGCCCACTAAAAATTGAACACATGTAGCTCCATTTTTCTTTCTCTTTTTATCACTCTCTTCGCCCACACCTTTAACATCACTAACATTAGCCAGATCGAGACCTCTTCAGCGAACACCCATGTAGTGCTACCTATAGGTTTCTTGTCCTTAAGAGTCATGTGCTTGATTGCAATACCATCATGGAGACTAAGAACATTGATTTGTTTAGAACATATTCCCTTTAAGGTCTAGTGTTAGTTCTAGTGCTGGTATTAGTCTTGAACAATTTGTTGAAACCTGTAATGAACCTATGTATGAGGACTTAAGAAGGAGTAAAAGACAAAGGATAAAAAAAAATCCTTTGGAGATGATTTTTATACATATCTTGTTGAGGATAACCCTTTGAGCTTTTCTGAAGCAATCGGTTCTTTAGATGCAAACCTTTCGGAACAAGCCATTAAAATTGAAATTGATTCTATCAAGAAGAACAATACATGGACTTTCATTGACTTACACAAAGGAGCAAGACTAATTGGATGCAAATGAATCTTTAATATGAAGTATAACCCTGATGGATCAATAGACATGTATGAGGTCTGGTTGGTAGCTAAAGGGTTTTCTAAAAAACCGAACATAAATTACTTTGATACTTTTACACCTGTTACTAGGATTTCCTTTATCTGAGTTTTGGTAGCTTTAGCTGCCATCCATAAGTGATTCATTAGATGAATGTCAATACAACTTTACTGAATGATCATTTAGAGGAAGGTATATATGACCCAACTTGAAGGGTGTTAGGTTCTTGGTCAAGAAAACAAAATGTGTAAACTTTTAAATTTCTATATGGTTTAAAACAAACACCAAAACAATAACATGAAAAGTTTAATGAGACTTTATTTGGTGATGATTTTTCCTCTAATGATGTTGATAAATGTGTGTACACAAAGTCTGTAGATGGTAATAGTGTTATTATATGTTTGTATGTGGATGACATGCTTACCTTTGGTGCATGCATTGATGTAGTTTTAAGAACTAAATCTTTTTTGGCATCTTAAGTTTGACATGAAAGATATGGGTGAAGCAAGTCAAATTTTGGGAATTAAAATCGTACAGAAGGGAGATAGTATATTACTATCCCAAGGCCATTATGTTGAGAAACTTCTTAGGAAGTTTGACTATTATGAGTCTATGTTAGTGAGTATCCCTTATAATGCTAATTCTCAACTGAAGAAAAATAGAGGAGAACCAATTGATCAAACTCAATATGCCCAAATCATCGGAGGCTTTCTACATCTATTGAATTTCTTTAGACATGATATTGTGTATGCAGTAGGTAGATTGAGCAGATACACCAATAGTCCTAATCAGGACCATTTGGATGCAATTGCAAGAATCCTGAGATAATTGAGAGACACCATGGATTATGGTATTGAATATAGTGGATTTCTTGTTGTACTAGAAGGCCATAGCGATGCTAACTAGATCTTTGATTCAGATGAGACAAAATCCACTAGTGTTTATGTATTTACACTTGGTGGTGGTACAGTTGCATGGAGATCAACTAGACAAACTATTATAGGTAGATCAACAATGGAGTGAGAGTTTGTTGCTCTAGAAATGGCTAGTAGCAAGGTTTAGTGGTTGAAAAACTTCTTGGCTAACATTCCTTTGGGAATGAAATCAACACCATCAGTGTCTATGCATTGTGATTCTCAATCAACAATAGTTGTGGCTAAGAACAAAACTTACAATGAGAAAAACAAACATATTCAATTGAGACATAATGTGGTAAAACAATTGCTAAAGAACAAAACAATTTCCATACATTAGGTGAAGTTAGAAGGACACTTAGGAGATTCTCTAACAAAACCCCTGAGGATGAATATAATATTAAAAAAGCTTAAATATATTTTTGATCCCTGTTATATATCCGAATTTTGAATTTGGTTCCTAATAAATTTTTCCTTTGAGACGAGTTCCTAATATTTGAAAAGTTTTGTGTGAGGTCCCTATCGTTATAATGAATCCGTTAACTGCAAACGTGACCGTTAACGGCTGACTTGACCAAATCCAGTAATTTTATTTCTCCTTAGACAAATAATGGTTTGAGTATGAATTTTTTTTTGTATTTTTATTCCCATACCTTACCCATTGCTCTCTAGATTTCGAAACCATATAGCATCTCCTCTTGAGCTAGAACCGGATTATATTGAAAGCTGCAATTTTTTTTTTTCCAAATTCTCCAATTGTCTATCATAAGCCAAATCTAGCTCCATATGAATACCTTTTAAACGCCCCTCCAGAGTTTTTTTTCTTTTAAAAATATTACCGAAAACTTTGTCACTGAAATCCTGAGAATTGGATTTGATTTGATCAAGTTAGTGATAAATACTACCTGAAGTGTGTTTCCAAGTAGCTTCTCCCAAAGCATCATAATCAGAATGTGAAACCCATGCCGCCTGAAAATGAAATCTATTATTTTTCCATTATGTGGTCTGAGTTATGGGTTGGTGGAATATCGACTAATGCATACGCCAATCTGGATTGGACAAACACCTATCCAATTTTTTCCTGACGTGAATTCCATTCTGAATATTCTTTCTCCATGTAAAGCGGCCACCTTTCATCTCAATCTCCAACATGTTACACTTATCAATCATATTAGCAAACGTGAGAGCTCTAGACATCGAAAATGTTCCTCCAGAGACCTCTTGAGGGCCAAGAATTTCATTGAAGGCCCCTAACATCAACCACGGACCAGTACACAAATGACTAATATCCCTAAGTTGGTTCCATAACAGCTTTATAGCAGCAGGATTAGGGGAGGCATAGATGGCTGAACAAAACCAACTAAAATGCCGTCTCTCAATTTTAAATGTAATGGCTTGAGTGAAATTTTCCATCAACAGAAATTGAATATTTTGGATACAGGATAAAACCCATATGAGCTTCTTGAATGAACACTGGTTTCTAGCCAAGAGACAACCACTGTTTGTCCACTCTGCTGAAAGGCCCATGCGTTTCATAATGAGAAAAATAGAAGGATGATGTGATTTCACTAAGTCACGAATGTGACGCCATGTACAGCGACCTACTGTATCACGGATATTTCAAGACATAATAGAGATATCATTGAAACACAAAAGAAGGCCTTCATATTCCACTTTATACCAGTGTCCTTGAAGCCACACTTGATCATAGAAATTTACATTCAATCCAGGGAATCAAACCCACACAATTGTTTTGTCAATCTTCGCTATTGGTGATAGAAAGGATGGGGACCAAGTTTGTACTGTTAGATAATGGTAATAATGGTAAAAAATTAGCCAAGGGCCTTCATCCTATCATCATCATGATCAAACGTAACCATGAGGAAGCCGTTGCCAAATGTCTCGTAAGCCTTTCTTGCATCGTGTTGAAACCAATTCTCTTGCCTAAGGGCTACAGAGGCCTTCCAACACGGATTCCGCAATCACCACTTTGGGTTTCATTGCCGGTTTTCTTTTCCAACAGATCAATTGTAGGTCTTGGGGGGGGGGGGGGGGGGGGGGGGGGGGGCCCTTTTTTTTTTTTTGGGGGGGGGGGGCTTCTGTTTGTTTTGCATCGCTGTCTCTTTGAAAGATAGTTTCTTTTCCAAAGTCATACCGTCCGGCGGCTTCTTCTTTGCATCACTTCCACCAAGGATACCTGTAGAGAAAAAAGGGTTTTCCATGACTCTTGCTATTTATATTATGATACACTTGTTGGTTCATCTTATAATTAATTGTAATGTTTTAGACCACAAATATAATTAGATTAACTATGCAAATGCCATAATCATACAAATAAATTGCGGGTAGTAGTTATAGTTGAACACTTTTAAGGAGACTATAACTTTTACTTTGAAAGTAAAACTGACTATAAATTTGTTCTAATGAAAGCAGTGGTGGAATTTTATTGGTGGAACTACATTACTTAGAAGTTGATCCTATTATCCCTTAAACACGTACACATGCAGGAGGGAATCAATCTTATTAAGAGGTGATGTGGATGGATTCAGAGAGGGTCATCGCAGAATTTGCATTTGCATTTCTTGAAGAAGAAAACACATTGCCCTGAGATTGCATTTTCCGTGGCCTGGCAGTGATGACTGCAAATTGAAGAATGGAAGCATCTTGCATGGGGCCACGTTTTACTGCTTTGCCAACATCTTGGTCTCGGTTCATTCCCTTCCAATGCTGCCCACACAGATAGCTACCAAATTAATCAAATAGACAAGTTTCTATTCATTAATTCACATCAGATGCAATTATTTTAATTTTAAGGTTTAATTATCCATTTAGTCCATATAGTTTCCAAACTTATCCATTTTAGTTCCTATAGTTAATAAGTGGTTTTTTTAGTCTAGTTTACTATTTAATCCCCAATAGGTTCCTACGGTTAAAATTGTTTAACACCTCTAAATTATTGTTGTAAGCCGTCTTTTCTCGGAGTTCCCTTTCTTCCGAGACGCCCCCGTTGGCGAGGACTGCGGCTCCTCTCCCTCCACCACCATTAAAGTAGTCATGACCCTCGACACCAACTACCTCCGCGACACCATGGATGCAGAGGAAGATGTAGATCTCGTTGTCGACCTCGGAGGGTGTAGAGGAAAAAGAACAAGAGGTAGGTCGTTGGGGAACATTGTTATGATGATGCTGTGACCGCAAAAGATGCTTCACCGCCACGGGACGGCTGCAAACAACGACTTTGTAGACGTAGCCGTGGCTCCCTTTGTCGAGGAGCTTGCGGTCGGAGAAGTCATTGGTGGCAGCTTCGAGGTCACTGTACAAAAACTCTTGGATCTTGATGTTGCTGCTTTTCTCTTTGGAAGATGACACGTAATGGGAGGTTGAGACAGCAGATTCGGCTTTGCAAGAAAGGTAGAGGTACCCCATCATCAATTCAAGTTTGTGGCTTTTTAATGAATGAATCAAGAGGTGCTGGAGATGAACATAGAACAAGGTGAATGGAACAAAACAAAACTAAAGTAGGGCAAGCAAAAGATTTTGTGTTTGGGCCACAGAAAAATGTGCTTCTGAGTGTTACAAAATCAGTATCACAAAAAACAATTTTTTATGTTTTGTTATGGGATTGCAAAAATGTGCTTCGGTTTCATCCATGGTGCCGCGAAGGTAATTGGTGTCAAGGGTCATGACTACGTTAATGGTGGCGGAGGGAAGGGAGCCACAGTCCTCGCCGGCGGGGGCCTCTCGGAAGAGATGAAGCTCTGGGGATGGACGACTGACAATAATAATTTAATGGTGTTAAACAATTTTAACGCTAGAGATCTATTGGAAATTAAATGGTAAACTAGAGGGATTAAAAAAGTCACTTATTAATTATAGGAACTAAAATAATAAGTTTGAAAACTATAAAAACTAAATGGATAACTAAACCTAATTTTAATTAATACACCAACGCTTTAATGTCTTACATATCACATTTAAAATGCTACAACTCATGCATGCATGCTCTAGATGGATAATGTGATAATTAAGTCATTAATTAATTTAATTAGTATCACTTGCCTGAGGTTACAAGGACAATGATGGCCAAAAAAGCCACGAAGACTTGGATACGCTAAAGAAACCTAGCCATGCCTGTTCACTTGCTGGCTAACTGCTAGATGAAATGGGAAATGAAATGAGATGTATACGTAATAGAAATATATACACTCTCAGGATGCTCTATTCCATGCTTATGTGGTGATCTCAAGGTTAGGTTAAGTAAACAAATACCGTGCTTGTTAGCATGAACCGATGATGTCATGCCTTTACATGTGTACTGAGAAATCAATTATTTCTTTGAGTTAAAAAAATATTATATAAAAATTATAAGTTGTTTAAAATAAATTAAAATATGAAAATAAGACTTAAAAAAAGAATTTGAAAAATAAAACATCAAATTGAATATTTCAAAAATAAAGAGAGCAATTAAATAATGTAAATAAAAAAAAAGAGAAGAAAAAAAGTAATTTAACCCATATGTTTAACTTTAATTTAAAACAATAGATTATATTTAATATTTCTTCTTATTACATTTCTTAGCGGCCAACCATTCAATATATAAATGATTTGCTGAATATGCCTTTGTCAGGTGAGTTTTAGTTGGGTCTACTTTTATTAGGAGAAGGCTTTGGGTCAAGTGTAACGACCTTCCTCGTCGCTACGATATCACCACCCTAATAAGAGGTAATTTTTATTTTTAAATGAAAACTCCCTTAATTTTTGCTTATGAAAATAAAGATAATTTTTGTTTTGACATACATTCACCAAACCATACACATTTGCTTAAGAGAATATATATGTGTGGGTGTGTATATATATATATATATATATATATATATATATATATATATATATATATGAATAGTAACTCAGTACACTTCATACACATAATGGAATTTAAACTTGTTCATACATATAATTAAATTTGTGATTTACATCTTTAGTTCAACAAAAGGATCATGAAACCAACTATGGAGAAGTTGATTAACAAAACACAACTATCTCCCAAAATAATCCCAACGTCAGCGCGTCGGCTCGGCGGCTCCACAATAGAATTTCACTTCCTTCACTCTACTGCTGTCATTCTGCTCCCACGAACAAGGTTTGCGATCATCATAGGTATTAACCACACAATACAAAATTGCAAGGGTGAGTTCATTATAAAAAGGACCAATACTAAAAATCAGATAACCACAATTAGTAAGAGAGCATAGGCAAACATGATGAGCTTACACAACATTCATTAATCAATACACACATCCAACAATTATTCATCATCCATCCATGGATCCAATCAATTAAGCTCAGAATGATGCATGCACCTGATCTTAACTCTCAGATGCAATGTGGTACGTACCATCCCCAAGGAAATAGCCTAAGCGTGTTCAAACGACACTCTCGCTCAGGAAAACTAGGCAGTAATTGTCGAGGCCATCCTATCGTGCACATGCAACTCCCCCCCACGGTGATCAGCCTGAGTCTCAAGGGAGTTCCAAACCGAGTGACACACCCCCTAGTACAAGTATTTCTCCTCACAAGAAACTACAAGTACTTACTGGCCAAGTTACACTATTTCCGTATCGTATGAAGTATGAAACATGGGCACCATCAAGTGCACTGACCATGGACAAATTAAAGATCCTAAGCCACCCCCCTCAAGAGATGCTTAGACTCTTTAACCGCTCTATTTCTCCCACCAGAGACATCCGATAAGGTCCAGGCACCCCCCATGAACATACACAACATGCAACGTATGAAACATGGCACCATTAAGTGCACTGACCATGGACAAATTAAAGATCCCAAGCCATCCCTCGTAAGAGATGCTTAGACTCTTTAACCACTCTATTTCTCTCACGAGGGACATCCAACAAGGTCAATGCTGCCCCCATGGACATACACACATACAATGTATGAATGTGGGCACCATCAAGTACACTAACCATGGATGAATTAAAGATCATAAGTCATCCCCTCAGAGATGCTTAAACTCTTTAACCACTTTGTTTTCTCCCACCAGGGACATCCGACAAGGTCAATGCACCCCCCACGAACATACACAACATGCATTATCTCAATGCATTTCCAACATCATCAACATTTCATTTCAATATCATTCTCAACATAAACATCATCTCATCTCGATGACATTGTCAACAACAACAACAACCTCATTTCACGTTAACATAATCATCAACAGTAACATCAATTCATGCTGACATGATCATCATTAATAACGTCACCTCATATCAATATCATCATACATATCAACACCACCACATGTCAATTAAAGTCATTAATAACAACATCAATAGTAAGTCGCATCCCACATATACATATATCTTTCATGCTCGAGATTCACACTCCCCAGGTCTTCAAACAACACAAGTCAAATAAGGACAATAATTTTTATTCATCAACAATATATATATCGCATCCCATTTGTCGAAAATATGATATTCTAGAAAAGAGTCAGAATGCAACAGGGACAGACATATATTCCCATAGCTAGGTTCCCTGACCCTAACCATGGTGTAAAAGCGGTAAATTTATAATAAACTCCCCTCACCTATTGTGAGCTCTCCGTCAGTTCCTCTTTACGTTACTCAGAGGTCTCTCTTGTTCACGCTCGTAAGTCCAAATGCAAGTTTCTATATACCAAATTGAAGGAAATTTAGCATAGATTTCAGAAATAAAGTTAACAAAAATATTCGGAGTCAAATACCCCTGTCAAAACATAAAAGAACTTAGGGGTGTTTCGAGTTCTACTAAAAGGAGATATCATTTTGAAATTCCGATCACGCCAATGAGACTGAGATTCAGTGAACGTCACGAAAATAACACCCATGTCATAAAAAAATAACTTTTATAATGTCTCATTTTCTAGGGTTTTTCAAAGGAAGTATAAAAATACCTTATTATAGTACCCAACACACATGAGACACTAAGGGGAACTCAAACTAACTAGGAGAATGGTTTAGAAATCAAGATTACCTCAGAAAAGTTACGAAATGGAGGATTGGGGGAACTTTCTCCACCTAATCCTTGATAAGGATTTTGAGGATTTCGCTCCGATTAAAGTGTTCCTCTTGGTGCGGGGGTTCAACGACACACAACGGCGGCTTACAGTGGCCACCGGTGGTCGTGGGTGGTGGAGAAGAAGCTTGGGGGCATTGGGGAGGGTTTTGGGGGAAGAGAGGAGGAAGAAATGGTGTTTTCCGCTGCTGGTTCGTAATTTGAAGCCTGCAACACTCGCTTGGGCGAGTGACTCGCCTGGGTGAGCTTGTCCACAGCTCAAATTTTCTACTTCGGAAACAAATTTATATATCACGCTCCAGATATTATTTTCGAATCCCAACGGTCAAACTGTTTATAATTGTCTTAGGAACCTCTATAAAAAGTTTGAAAATGATCCAATGGTTAATGAATCCAAGATGGTGATTTTACTTAGATAGGTTTTGGCAAAAATTTGAAATCTTACAATTTCAACTTAGTTCAAAAAAACTCAATATCCACATCAAGAAATTCACACATGACTAATTCTAGCCATACCTCCACTCATTCAAGTCAATCATACATTCAAACAACACAATAAATATAATTAAACATCAAATTATAATTAGAAATATATTTTAGGGTGTTACACCAAGTCTTGAATTGCCTTTGTGAATACGCTTTCATTTGGGTCCACTGTTACTAGGAGGAGGAAGAGGTGGATTTGGGTCGGGAGCTGCTGGTACCCCTTTGCCAGGGGTGGAACGAGACGTGGTGGAGGATTAAATCTTCCATAATCTCTTACATTAGCTCTTAGAAGCATCTCTTGCATGGTTGATACCTCTTTCTCATAAAGTGGCTTTATCGATAATCTCCAACAAATTGATAACTAATATGAAATGTGCACACGTGCACGCACGCATGCGCGCGCCCACACATACACACTTTATGGAATTAATTTATGTTGTGTGAACGCTAAAAAAGTCACGTTTGTGTGAACAATGCCCGTGAAGATAGGTCTCGAGTGGCAATTGCATCTTGCATTCCTCAAATTACCTCTTGTACTTTCCAAATTGTCATTTGGGAAGCAATATGGAAAGTGCAAAGTAACACCGGTCTCCCGTTTGACGTGTCACCCCAAAGCGGAATGTTGGGCTTTGTTGGGTGACTTTAACTTGGGGGACTGGTTTGGATACCCAGAATTTTTGTTGGTATATCTAGCAATTTTCAAAAATGCCAAAACTGCCCTGATAGGTATTTTGTGTTATAAATAACATGTTCATTTTTATTTATTTATGCAGTGTCTTTTTATTTTCATAAAATCTCACTCCGTAACTGAAACTTACTATCATTACTTTCCGTTGGTGTGCGTTTATTGCCGTCGTCGGTACACGTGTTTTGTTAAGGATATACGGTGAAGTTTAGTGGTTGCTTAGTATATTTTAAATGATATTACCAAATCAATATTTATAAAATTGTTAAAACTATTGCTAACATATAAAAATAAAATTTCTATAACATCTTAAAAATAAATAAAAAATTAAAATTATTTTAAAAAAATTCATACGGACTGATGATCCGTGTGAGTCATATAAATTATCAATCCATATGACTCATAGGGATTCATAAGTCCATATGAGTTTATTTTTTTTTTCAAATAATTTTTAATTTTTTAAATTATTTCTAAAAAGTAATTAAAAATTAAAAATAAAAGAACTTATACGGATTGATGATCCGTTTAAGTCATATGATCAACAATCCATATGAATGTTTTTTATTTAAAAAATAATAATTTTTATTTTTTATTATTTTTTTAAAAAAATAACTAAATTTTAAAATTACTTTTTTTTTATAAAAAAATCATACAGATTGATGATCCGTATGAATCATGTGGATTGATAATCCATATCACCCATACAGATTATCAATTTGTATGAGTTTTTTTTTAAATAATTTTAAATTTTTTTAACTTTTTTAAAAAGTAACTAAATATTATAAAAATAACTCATATGGATGAGTTTTTTTAAAAAAATAATTTGAATTTTTTAAAATAATGATCGATCTGTATGAGTTTTTTTATTTAATTTTTTAATTATTTTTTTAAAATATGGATTATCAGTCGGTATGAGTTTTTTTAAAAAAAATATTTTTTAATTATTTTTTTAAACAAATACCGTGCTTGTATAGATGAATCGATGATGTCATGCCTTTACATTTGTACTGGGAAATCAATTATTACTTGAGCTAAAAAAATATTATATAAAAATGATAAGTTGTTTAAAATAAATTAAAATATGAAAATAAGACTTATTTGGAAATGCATATAATTACTAAATTTCAATTTATGTTCAGGTAATTGATTTTTTGTGTTATTTTTTATTTGACAACTAATTTCATATTAATTTTATCCATTCTTTTAAATTAATAAATTAGTTTTTTTAATTTTTCAATATAAAGTCATAGTATTTAGTGAGCCCTTCCTAACATATATAAACCTTTTTTTTCTAAACACAATAACATATATAAACCTTTTTTTCTAAACACAATAACATATATAAACCTTAATATATGTATAATCTCAACATTATGTAAACATATGCATTAAATCCTTCGAAAGAGACTCCATGATTCAAACTAAATTATTTCCTAATAAAATATTTGTGATGTTATATAAAGGTAATTTGGTTTGCTTTCATGATTTTTTTTTTAATTTTTATAATTATCTTAAAAATCAAACCAAACAGTCAATTCAATCGATTCAATACTTGGTCCATTAACTTTAAAAACTAGATACACTTTAAAACAATCGGTTGAAACAATCTAAAACTGATTAAGAATGAGGGTATTTTCAAAAACATTTTATTATTTTTAATTTAATCTAAAATAATTTGAAAATAAATGAAAACGTTTATTTAAAGAGTACACATAACATATACTTGTAAATTATTTTGTCAATTATTGTTTCATTTGATCTCTTATTTTTATATGTTTAATTTGGTTATCTAATTTATTAAAAAAATGTTGAATGTTTCACTTTCTTTTAATTTTATTAACATTGTTAGTGTCAATTTAGACTAAAGAATTTGAAAAATAAAACATCAAATTAAATATTTCAAAAATATAGAGAGCAAGTTAAATAATGTAAATAAAAAAGTGAGAAAAAAAAGTAATTTAACCCATATGTTTAACTTTAATTTAAAACAATAAATTATATTTAATATTTCTTCTTATTACATTTCTTAGCGGCCAACCATTTAATATATAAATGATTTGCTGAATATGCCTTTGTCAAGTGAGTTTTAGTTGGATCTACATTAGGAGGAGGCTTTGGGTCAAGCCATGAATTGCCTTTGTGAATACGCTTTCATTTGCATCCACCGTTACCAGGAGGAGGAGGTGGATGATTTGGGTCTGGAGCAGCTGCTGGTATTCCTTTGCTAGGGGGTTGAACGTGACCTGGTGGAGGATCAAATCTTCCATAATCTCTTACATTAGCTCTTAGAAGCATCTCTTGCATGGTGGATACCTCTTCCTCATTAAGTGGCTTTATCAATAGTCTCCAACAAATTAATAACTAATATGAAATATATATATATATATATATATATATATATATATATATATATATATATATATATATATATATATATATATATATAACTTAAAAAAATGAAAAATGTAAATTCATAGTCATATATATACCTGTTGTCTTTTAATTAAAAAAATTATTATGCAATTAATTTATGTTTTGTGAGTTACATCAGATGAGATGAGCATTAGAGACATTTATCTCATGGTTTTGCACCATACTATTATGTACATGACTTAAAAAAATAGTTTTAGTAAAAAATTTTAGTATAGAATTAAGATTCATTTCAGTCATGTTATAATGCTTCACGTACCTCTTTCTTAATTGAATTTTCATCCTCAAGCAAGTTATTGATTAATTTTGACTCTCCAACTGTCAATTCATTGAACAAATACAAGATGAATTTTATTTATCTCCGTATATAATAATTTTGGGGTTAATACTCTATCTATATTTGTATACCAATGCACATTATATTAGAATATATTATTTAACCATGTTACAATATAAGCAAAGTTAGAACTAAAAGTGTAAAAAAAGAACTTAAAAGACTTACTTATAAAAGAAGTTGACAAAAGTGTCATATAAATAAGAAACTTGAACTTCTTGGTAAGCATGTGGTCCATGTTATGTTAATAAATAAAAAGAAGATTACAAAAAAATGAAAGTGTTTTACTTTCTCGCATGTGATATTTCTATTTATAATAGAGTAAGTTATAACTGTCTAAAAAAAAGAGTAACTCATAATTATTACATAAATATCTAATTAAAACATTAAATAAACAAAACTAATAATAATGTTTAGCCGTTATGAAAGAAGGAATAATAACACCTTTAAATAAAAGTAATGGTCCTTAATGATGTTGTTTAAGCGTTATTTATGCTTATTTAATTTTTAGTTAGCTATTAGCTTGATACATATTAAGTTTTAATTTTTTTAATAAAAACTATAATCCCTAATGCTTAGGCGTCTTTAGTGATACTTTAGAAGGAAAAAATTAAAACATATGTTCTGTATATCTAGCTATTTGTAATTGTAACCTGTTGAGTAGTTCAGAACTCTGCAAAAAATAAAACAAAAACTATTAAGTTAAGTAGCTCATAACTCTATGCAAAAACATAAAACAAGAACTATTAAGTTAAGTAGCTCAGAACTCTATTCAAAAACATAAAACAAAAACTACTACAGATGTTTTCTGATTATACTTATACCAACTCTTCCTAATCTGATCCTACGTAGCTAAAACAAAAATAAAATGATAATTTTTTTTTACATACATTATTTATAAAAATATTTTTTTAAATATTATTTTAGTTAAAAAGAAAATGAAAACACTAAAAAAGTCACATTTGTGTGAACAGTGCCCCTGAAGGTAGGTCTCGAGTAGCAATTGTATCATGCATTCCTGAAATTACTTCTTGTACTTTCCAAATTGTCATTTGGGAAGCAACATGAAAAGTGCAAACTAACATCTATCTTGAGTTTGACGTGTCACCCCAAAGCGGAGTCTTGGGCTCTTTTTCTTCTTTATTTTAGCTAATAATGTTGGGCTTTGTTGGGGTGACTGGTTTGAACATCTAGAATTTTTGCTGGTACATCCAGTAGTTTTCCAAAATGTCAAAACTGTCCTTATAGGTATTTTGTGTTATAAATAACATGTTCATTTTTTCATTTTTACAGTGCCTTTTTATTTTCGTAATTGAAACTTACTTTCTTTACTTTCCGTTGGTGCACATTCGTTATCGCGTGCACGTGCTTTGTTAAGGATATATGATGAACTTTAGTGGTTGTTTAGTATATTCTAAATGATATTATCAAGTCAATATTTATAAAATTGTTAAAACTATTGCTAACATATAAAAATAAAATTTCTATAACATGTTAAAAAATAAATAAAAAATTAAAATTATTTTAAAAAAATTTATACGGATTGATGATCCGTGTGAGTCATATGAATTGTCAATCCATATGAATAATCATTAATCCATATGAGTTTATTTGTTTTTCAAATAATTTTTAATTTTTTAAGTTATTTCTATAAAATAATTAAAAATTAAAAATAAAAAAAACTTATATGGATTGATGATCCGTATGAGTCATATGGATTACGAATCTATATGACTTATATAGATCAACAATCCGTATGAGTGTTTTTTATTTAAAAAACAATAATTTTTTATTTTTTTAAAATAAATAAAATTTTAATTTTAATTTTTTTAAAAATCATCCAGATTGATGATTCGTATGAGTCATGTGGATTGACAATCCATATCACTCATACGGATCATCAATTTGTATGAGTTTTTTTAAATAATTTTAATTTTTTTTAACTTTTTTAAAAAATAACAAAATTAAAAAAATAACTCATATGGATGAGTTTTTTTAAAAAATTAATTTGAATTTTTAAAAATAATTAAAAAAAATCTTTTTTTATTTAATTTTAAATTATTTTTTTAAAATATAAATCATCAATCTATATGAGTTTTTTTAAAAAAAATTATTTTTTAAATTATTTTTTTAAACAAATACCGTGCTTGTCTGGATGAACCGATGATGTCATGCCTTTACATTTGTGCTGGGAAATCAATTATTACTTGAGCTAAAAAAATATTATATAAAAATGATAAGTTGTTTAAAATAAATTAAAATATGAAAATAAGACTTATTTGGAAATGCATATAATTACTAAATTTCAATTTATGTTCAGGTAATTGATTTTTTGTGTTATTTTTTATTTGACAACTAATTTCATATTAATTTTACCCATTCTTTTAAATTAATAAATTAGTTTTTTTAATTTTTCAACTAACTTATCCAATAATTTCATCAAATGCACCCAATTTCAATATAAAGTCATAGTATTTAGTGAGCCCTTCCTAACATATATAAACCTTTTTTTCTAAACACAATAACATATATAAACCTTAATATATGTATAATCTCAACATTATGTAAACATATGCATTAAATCCTTCGAAAGAGACTCCATGATTCAAACTAAATTATTTCCTAATAAAATATTTGTGATGTTATATAAAGGTAATTTGGTTTGCTTTCATGATTTTTTTTTTAATTTTTATAATTATCTTAAAAATCAAACCAAACAGTCAATTCAATCGATTCAATACTTGGTCCATTAACTTTAAAAACTAGATACACCTTAAAACAATCGGTTGAAACAATCTAAAACTGATTAAGAATGAGGGTATTTTCAAAAACATTTTATTATTTTTAATTTAATCTAAAATAATTTAAAAATAAATGAAAATGTTTATTTAAAGAATACACATAACATATACTTGTAAATTATTGTTTTATTTCGTCTCTTATTTTTATATGTTTAATTTAGTTATCTAATTTATTAAAAAAAATATTGAATGTTACATTTTCTTTTAATTTTATTAACATTGTTAGTGTCAATTTAGACTAAAGAATTTGAAAAATAAAACATCAAATTGAATATTTCAAAAATATAGAGAGCAAGTTAAATAATGTAAATAAAAAAAGAGAAGAAAGAAAGTAATTTAACCCATATGTTTAACTTTAATTTAAAACAACAAATTATATTTAATATTTCTTTTTATTACATTTCTTAGCGGCCAACCATTTAAGATTCATTTTAGTCATGTTATAGTGCTTCACATACACACACACACAGACACAAAATATTCATTTTAGTCATGTTATAGTGCTTCACATACCTCTTCCTTAATTGAATTTCCATCCTCAAGCTAGTTATTGATTAATTTTGATTCTTCAACTGTTAATTCATTGAACACATACAAGATGAATTTTGAATTTCCATCCTCAAGCTAGTTATTGATTAATTTTGATTCTTCAACTATTAATTCATTGAACACATACAAGATGAATTTTATTTATCTCCATATCTAATAATTTTGGGGCTAATACTCTACTCAATATGTTGGCAAGCTACCTGTGATGTAACATCGGGTTAAGTATGACAAGCGTGTAAGCTGATCACGTGTCAAACACTATCACACACACTGACCTAATCCCGAATCGCGTGTTGCGGAACATGATAACAACATGGTACCGTGAGTAGAGAATGCTCTTCAATATAGTTGACGAAGAAACCATGGTAGTAGTTGTCGTGAACCTTTCCTTCTCCCCGCCATTAAGCCTTGCCGCCGTGGAATCCTCAACCGAGTCACTAGCATCGCCGCCACGCTCTCCCTCACTCTCTCCCATCCCTCCCTCAGCACCGCCCCTAGCCTCTTAATTGCGACGTATGCCACTGCCATTGCCACCAACCCACCCCTTTTCACCACCGCCTCTAGAATCGTCAACCCTTCTTCCGACATTGCTGATATCCCCACCACACCCCTCTCCACCAACCTTGCCACTGTCTCCTTATCTGCCACCAAATTCAACATCGCCGCCAACGCGTCCCTCCTTGCCCCCTCTGGCCCACTCTTTGCCAACCCCACAACCTGATCACGACACGCGTCTTCCTCCCTAGCCTCTTCTTGTATGTCGCCACACCTGACAAGCTAAACACCTTCATCGTCGTCGTCATCACGATGTTAGCCTGTAGGCTCAAATTCTCCTCTGCATTAAGGAACCGATCTAGTAGCAAAATTGCTCCCGCTTTGGCTATACAGGATCGACTATCTGAACCCGTCTTTACCAACACCTGAAGCTCGTAAACAACGCCATTTGTGTCTACAACACTCAAAGGAATGTTAACATTATCATTGTTTTCCTTTCCATTTCCATTTCCATTTCCCCTGAGCTCATTGACAAAAAACGACACCGTTATTCGTGTGGCTTCCAATGCGGCTTTGTTGGTAACTCCGCCGTTGTGTTTCCCTGTAACCATTTCTTATTTGAAGGGGATTCTCTGCTCGTGACACCACTCTGTTATCATGTTTTGCAACATGTGATTAGGGATTAGGTCAGTGTGTGGCAGTGTTTCACACATGGCATCACATGTAGCTTGTCGACGTGGTGAGTTAATGACCACATCCATAGTTAATGGATCTCTTTTAACAACAGGGACCTCGCACAAAACTTTTTAAATATTAGGGACCCATCTCAAAGGAAAAATTTATTAGGGACCAAATGCAAAATTTGAGTATATATCAAAGACCAAAAATATATTTAAACCTATTAAAAACATCGAGGGGAATGAGACTCAAGCCACTTGAAAACAAATAAGTGACAGTAACCTAACCTTTGTGATTGAAGATCCCATGAAGAAGGTTCATATAGGTAAGAACAAGTCACTTGTTAGTTCTGCTAGCACAAAAATTGATCTCAATTAATATTCATTCCCATCCTATGATGCAAAAAAAGTTCTAAATAGTGCATTAATGTGAGTTTAAACTTTATGTGGTTATGAGAAAGTTTAACAGGTTATAAAATTTTTAATGGTTGTCACATCTCTTATGGGTGGTGTATGATTTGCAGCATACACTTGATGAAATCACCTATATGAGTAAACTCTAGAGCACTCATGAATACCGGACACACACATGGCTTAGTAGCGCAACACAATGACATCAACAACAACAAGAATTATGGGGTTGCACTATGATTGGTAGACTACTAACACACATCAAGTGTTTTTGGTTGATATAGTTTGCTACACCAAGTACACCGTGTGTTAAGTCTTATTTGTCTAGGTCTAATTCATATAGCTTGCTACACTAGATTCGATGCAATACATCTCATATTAACCCAAGAACTCTTTTCTTTTATTCTTAAAATGTTTTATTGAGCCTTTTGTAATATGTGGGAGATTGTTATAGTTTTGAGTATTATAGAAGACAAAGTCCCATATTGCTTGAGATAGTTTTAGCTCAAGTGATTATATACCATTTTGTGATACGTGCTTTCAAAGTGGTTGGCAAGAGATGAAAGTCTCATGCTCATGAGCTTGAGCCATATTTTGTTTTCTTTCTCTGTTCCTGGGTTTGAGTTTTCTCCTTTGCTAGTTTTGTAGTCTCAACAAGTCTAAGAGATTCCAACATATTATTAGTTAAATTTTTATTTTTTATTTTTCATAATATTGCACTATTTTGTCAAAAAAATAATTCATGATAGAAAAAGATTTAAAATAGGTGAAATTGTAGCCAATGATGAAATATTTGTGTGAATTCACTATTACAACTTTTCAACTTGAGCATGTCTCGTTTCTATGTAGAGAGTAACCATCATGGCTTTGTTCGCTAAGGATCTTCTATTAAAAACCAATAATTGAAAAGGAACAAAAGAAATAATTTTATTAAATAGGAAAAAAAGGAGCAAAAATTAAGAGAGAATGTATTTTAGATGGATTTTATTTGTTATGTTCCTGATTACTATTTGAGAAAGATACAAAGTACAAAAAAAATTATATTTCATTTCCTTCCCTCCTAATTTATGTTTTCTTATTTAATTTATGTTTTCTACCCACGTAAAACAATGTTTTTTTAAGAAATTGAATGTTATGTGAAACAAAGTGCTAGTTAAATTAGGAAGTGCAAATCAGAAACTTATACTATCACAAAGTCGGGATGTTGAAGTCAAGTTTAATTGTAGAGCAGTTGAGACGTGAGACAATTCCATTTGGGTAAAGTGAAACAACACCACAGGTTGCAAATTTAGTATAGTTCAATTATGAGGCCTAAACTTGATGGGGAAGGAAATTGAAGGAAGAGTGAGGAATAATTAGTTTTGTATCATTTGTGAGATGGTGTGTTTTGTTATTAGGTTTCATCTATGAGATGGTGTGGTTATGGTTAGATTTCGTCTATGAGAAGATGAGATATGTGACTATGGTCCATCTGTGAGATGATGAGGTATGGGGTTATATTCCATCTCTAAGATGACAAGGTATGTGAGTATGGTCCATCTGTGAGATGGTGATGTATGTGGTTATGTTCCATCTGTGAGATGGTGGGGTCTATGTTGAGAAGTGGATGATTTACATAGTACATTGGGGTATAGTGGGCAAAGAGGTTCAAATAACCTAGTAGAATTAGTGAGTGGTGACTACTAGACATTTGGTGCGCTCATTTGGTGCGGAGAATTCAGACCTCACTTTGCTACTCCTGATGGGCTTTGAGACTATACTTTTTGGAATTGGGAGCTTGGGGATCGGTATACCTTGTATGCGTATGTGACGATCACCCAACTATCATCCATGTGGTTGTGTAATACCACTAATACCTGGAAGGCTTGGTGGCATTGTTGGGCCTTGTTATGTGTCGAGTGTGATAGTTAGTTGTGTCCAATGTGATTATCAATGATGTCTAGTGTAGTATTTGACTGTGTCAAGAGTGATAGTTAGTGGTGTTAAGTATTATAGTCATTTATGTCAAGTGGGATAACTATGCGCTTAGGATGTGAGAGTGTTGTTTGATTAGACAACCACACATAGTGATTAAGTAGATGATATACTATGGTTTTGTCTGTTGTTGGTTTTTTGTTTGTGGCATTTGAAGAGCTGAGGACTCACTGGTACAACCAACAACTTTCAGGGTCAGGAGATGTTGAGGGAGCCGTGCTCTTTGTGAGCTTGGCGTAGTAGGTAGATAGAAAGAGTGTGGCTGTGTTGAGAGACAGACATGTCGGTGTACATGTGTCACACTCTAGTGCACATGGAGCCAGTAGATAGATCACTGTCGGTACTACTACATTCTTTGGGAATTTATGTCTTGCCGACAACTGGAGTAGTTTGAAGTGTCTCACGATGGTCAAGAATTTGAAGTGACCCCTGTGAGGTTTAATGAGAGAGGTGATGTCCTCATTTGGAGATTCGAGTTAGTACATCCGTGTAGGCCACTGAGGATCGGGGAGATCACACCGACATGATGCTTAAGGAGGAGGAAGTGTATTGCAAGCTTCTACGAGATTTAGAGTCTTCATATGAGGAGGATGATTGATTACCTTCTTGTATTTATACTGTAGGCATAGTTCATTACTTTTAGTCGGTTAGTGATTTGCTATGATCCTTGATTATTTTTTATATTTTGATGCATTTTTGAGGGGCAATGAATATTTTATCTTTCATGCTAGTAGTCGTAATGATTTCAATACATCTATGTTTATATCTTAAGGATTATTGAGGCTCAGTATGTATGATTAAATATCTCTTTCAGTTTATCATCATTTTTAATTTGGTGCAAATTAATTCTTTATAAGTTATACTTTATTATAGCATTGTGTGAGGGTCAAAGAAAAATGACAACAACTTTCAATATAGTTTTAAAATAAAGAACGTATTATGACAAATATCCTTTACTCATGAGCATTTTAATTATATGTACATGCCCTAACAAGTGCAATATATATATATATATATATATATATATATATATATATATATATATATATATATATATATATATATATATATATATATATATATATATGTTTCTTCCTCTCTCAAAAAAAAAAAAATATTAAAATCCAATATTTTATTAAATGAATTTAAATTATTTTCTGTGGTGTATATTTCGAATATATTTTATTTAAAAAATTTTACACCTATATTCAGTTAGTTTGAGATATATACAGAGACAGATAGATACAGAAATATATATATATGTGCGCGCGTGTCTTTTTTTTTTTAAAAATACAGAGAGAAAAATATATATTGTGAGAAAAAAAAAAAAAAAAAAATATATTTATACGTATGTGTTTATATTTAAATTAGTTATCTATATTCTTATGCACTTGTGTACACACACACGTGTGTGTTATATATATATATATATATATATATATATATATATATATATATATATAATCTAAACTCTTGCGCAGTGTATATATATATATATATATATATATATATATATATATATATATATATATATATATATAT